>NC_136515.1:45964559-46077059 GCF_053919585.1 Euprymna scolopes | reverse complement strand
TATATTACATTTAAAAAGTCAAACAACTTTTTCTCTATTTACATATTTCTTTTTTAAGAATTATATAATAGAAAATTGAGAATATTTTAATATGAATAATTTTCCTACGGAACAATGAGTTAAGACAACTGAATTTTTCTTTGAAAATGGCCGGTCAGTTTTGCAAGGCAAATGTGGTATATTCGCCATTTCAATGTTCTACAACCTCCTAGTAGATCTTCAATATATGCTCTAGACGTGGACGGGGTCGCTAAATCAGTACACCTGAAAAATACTGAAGGTGTGAGTCGTATTATTTAATAGCATCCAACTACATCCACACGAAGGCCTTCTCATGAACTTGCAATCTCGTGGAGCTCTCTACGTCGCATTCAAATTGAGTTTTACAGGTATTATTACAAGGTTAAATCAATGCAATCTTTACAAGCACCAGACTTTCAATTACGCTGTTAGATTCCAGAAAACTGCAAGAAATGGCAATTTAAAAGGTAATCATGGAAAACCATTTAAGTACTGAGAGATATAGAGATATGCTGGTGAATTGTGTTCATTCTCAGTAAGCAAAAATGTCAGCGTATAGCTGGCAACAAGATGGAATGGATACACGTATATGTAGAGCCACAATGTTGCAGTTAACTGTGATGTTTCAGAATCGAAACCTCATTCGAAATTCCGATGTTTAATGGCCTCCCGTTCACCGGGTTTGACAGCACCAGTTCTTAGTTTTGGGGATATCTTACAAGAAAAATTGTATGGAAAAAAATCCTCGAACAATCCAAGAATTAAGGCAAACATACTACGGAAATTATTCCATCTCTGATGGTAAGACCATAGAAAGTGCTAAACGTTGCGAAGCCGAGAACGCAATTTTCATAGGGGACATTATCTTTCATGGTTAAGTCAGCTAAGATTTCTACAATATAGACTTTCTAATAAAAAAAAAAGTCATTAAATAGTCAGTTATGGAAAAAGGTTTGTTTTTTTTCAAACTTTAAAGTAAGTTATATGCCATCATGTATATATATATATATATATATATATATATATATATATATATATATATATATACATATATATATGTATATATATGTATATATATATATATATATTTATATTTATATATATATACATATACATTTATTTTACACAAAATACTAGGCGGAAAACTCTTTATTTTCGTTACAATGTTATTTAGATTGCTATCGATTTACTCCTGACGAGATGATAGCCGAAAGAGCTCTCGAGAAACTTCCGCCTAGTATTTTATTTAAAACTGTATACAAATTTTGTACCTCTAAACATTTATTTAAATATACATTTATATATATATATATTTATATATAAATATATTATATATATTATATATATTTGTACATATATATTTATATATATCAATATATATATTGATATGTATATATTTATATATATATATATATATATATATATATCTATTTATATATATATATATTTATATATATTTATATGTATACATATGTATATATATATATATATATATATATATATATATATATATATATAGTAACACTCCTTTAATTTGAACTTCCTCTGAAGTTAGATTGACTCTCATTTTTACTTCTTAACCTGGACTTTCTCTAAACTTTAACTGTCTCGTGATTGAAATTGTAATAGCATATATGATGCGAAGTTGAAGTAAAACTGTTTTCATGGTTCAGTCAGATATTGCGCAGAAATGTCAATATTGGTACTATTTAATCAAAGTAGATCATCTTTGATAATAAATTTACACTAACTGTAATTTGCTTTTCAGATTGCGATATTTAATATAGTGTAAAACCACCTATCAAAATGAACTGAAAGAATCAGAGAATATATTTGAAACGAAGAAACTACTGATCAATATCTTGAAGGCAGTAATGCTGATGAAAATAGCAATAGCTCCCATTGACTTGACCCTAATGTAAATAACCAAGAACACTCTGATGAAGCAATATCATGGGATGATGCAGAAAAGTCTATGAAGACGGTTATAACATTTCAAGAAAAAGTCCTTACTTTAGTAACAACTTTGTTTTGCCAGCAATTTCAATCCAAAGAGATATAATCATGAAGAAGCTACAGAACCAAGAAATTGTTGATTTTCTTTATCGCTTACGGAATACAATGGCAGCGGCCGAGAGTTCAATCGATGAAAATAGAAACTGCAATGAGACTCATTCAATGAATAAATAAAAAGAAACTGTATTTTACATAAATCTATAATTTCTGTAGATGATAACTTAGGTAATAAATACCTTACAAGTAAGAGTAATTTAAATTTATTTTCACTGTTTTTGTTCCTGGTAATAACATATAACAATTCTTACTTGCAATGTGTCGTAAACTCAACTTTATATATACTTGAAGTATCATATAGCAATAAATTACATTTACTATTTCTTCATTCTTAGAAAATTAAAGTTAAGAACAGCACATTTTTTATCACGAAACTTGAACAGCAATCTTAACAGCATATATATATATATATATATATATATATATATATGTATATATATAAATATTTTTATTTATATATATTTTTATTTTCTATTTATATATATATATATTTATATATATATAAATATATTGTTATTCATCTATAAAAATACAAACAATTAAAACTATAATTAAGTTTATGTAATACTATACAGCAAATGAACTGTGGTTGCATTATGATAGGTCAGTCTGTTCTGAGTTAGTACCATCTTCCGAAACCTCCAATTAACACGAAAGCAACAATAAGAAAAAAATTTTAAACAGAAGAAAATGACAGGAAACAGCGTCTCTAAATAGGCAACAGCGTCTCTAAATAGGCAATGTTCATTCCTAACTACCCCTCTCCAAGATAAGTTTCGGCTTTAAAAAAGAGTCGCTCTTAATTCATAATTTACTTAACACGTAATAATATTCATAAAGGTCGTTTTTTGTGCATTTTTATTCAAAATATCATTTTAAAATTTTAGTTCAAGTTGTCTTAATTCCCCGCGAACACATGATAACTACATTCATTTACTTATATCTTATATTTAAAGGGCAGTTGCATACATATTGCTCTTAAATTTCTCAAGGAAAATGTAAGAGCCAATTATTTCTGATCGTGGTAAACAAACGAGTATAACCAGTTGAAAAGCAAGATATATTTAAATTTCAGCAGGTAAGTTAACTTAAGGAAGCAAGATAAAAGAGAAAATTCGAAATCACGCCATCATGAAGACACTATTAGTATTGAATGATTTCATCAATGGACCTAAAGAGTACAAGGCTGTGAGTTGGCTGTTGCTTAGTCATACGAGAATATGTTATTTCATGAGTTAAATTGCATTGTGTTCACCAGAGCACATTCTATAATATTAGTAAAGCATGCAGTGATGCGACATTTGGTCGAGAGGACAGAGGTTAGAGCTTGGCTGATTTGCGAGACCAATTACATTGCAGACTTTTTTTTTATCAAGCTTTTCTAAGTATGTAAGACTTTTAGTAGTTGCACCAGCCGAGATGTTGCACTAATACTCCGTGGATTAGCAAAATGTATCTTTATAGAGATAGAGGATGCTTTCTTGCATTAGTAGTTCTCAAGCACGATACAGGGGGAGTTCGCTCCTTTCAGCAATATTAGAAATGCATACAAACAGAACCTTGAAACAACAACAATCAATATCAGAAGAAGAATCTCAATAATCCAAACAAAAATAACCACTTTTTTCTTAATCAATTGATGGCCAAGATCGGCAATATATTGCGCGAATCAGTTGCCAGAGGTTCCAGAAATGTTCTCTTTCTATGTCTATTCTAGTATCCATGTCACGAGTAAGGGTGCAAGAGGTAAACGTTTTATCTGGGCTGACGTTATCCGCCTCATAGTCAGGGACCCGAACCTTGGATTAACCACCACGGAGGCGGTCCTATCAGCAGGTGCAAAGTACTGGAGCTGCTGTATTGCTATTTAGTGAATGGATTCTGGACTATGCAGTCGCTTCTGCTGGGGCCTCTCCATACAATATTAGTGGGTAATTGTTAGGGTTTACTTCTCATGTGCTACAAAAAATTATTTGTCTTCGTTTATTTTCTCGCTTCGTTTCCCTCTCTTTCCTGCTCTTAGCAACTCTGTCGGCCTAGTCCACAAATCCCAAAACTCCATCATGACAAGATTCAAGAACAAAATACACGATAAAACCCACATCTCCAATTTTGAATGTACACCCCCACTACCATGTCTCCTTCTCCAACATCAAGGTCTACCTTCTAACCTTCCAATTACAGGAGACTAAACCAGACCTTTTAGTTATAAGCGAAACTGGCAGTGGGCAGACTATTTCCCTAGATGAGTTCGTAATTAAAAGAATAATCTTATTTAACTTCCAAATTGCCTCACCCCAAGATCGCTACGTCTATATTTAAAATGGATTACTATGTGGTAGGGATATCTCCATAAAAGAATTCCAACCTACCCTATATGTGTTTACGGGTTGCACTTTCTCACGATACTGCGTTTATATTTACTCTCTATGCACCCACAAAAGCGGAGTTACTATCTTTAAAAGCATGTTTGAGAAAATTGACCAGCTCCTATCTGCCTATCTTTCAGCTTATATTTACGTATGTGGAGGCTTCAATGTTCACAATGTGGAATGGTTAACCCATTTCAAAAAGATGATAAGGGGAGGTTCTGTCGTGATTTCTCCATTGCTTATGATCTCACGCATATTGTTCATGAAACGTGAACCCGGCCCTGACAGCTAGTATGCGAGTCTCCTAGACCTTTTTCTCACAACTTTCCCTGAATTATGTTTCTGTTTCGTTATCTCTATACTAGGATCTTCTGACCACTCTGTTGTATCAGTTAAGATAAAATGAAATGTAATTATCCTCATACGGACCTCTACATCATACAGTATATCGGTACACTCTGGCTGACTAGGATATCTTCAGTACATTAACATATACGTTTCTATGTTTTAAAAGGACGTGTGCTCTATAGTATCAGACCTGACAGAATGGTTAATTGTAGGAATAGACTGTTTCATACCCTGGAGAAGTGACAGCAAAAACCTAACAGCCAACGGTGATTCTCTCCAAAATGTGCTGCTGCCCTTGCGCACAGTAATCACCTTTTCCATTGCTTACAACGTAATAGATCTATTGAGACTGAAGCCGCTTTCAGGAATGCCAGCAACCATTGTAAGAAAGTATTAAAGAACGCAAGAGAGTTGCATGCTCAGTCCGTCAAGTCGCTGAGCAGCAGCTTGGTTCCCACCAGATTGGCAAGTAGCAAACAGGATCCTGAACAGAAGCGTGTGCGTTATCCAACTATCATCAATGGACCTGAGGTAATCTCGTCAGCATCAGACAAAACCAAACGCTTTGCAAAAAATGTTACAGCTAATTATACCCGTTACGACCAAGACCGCCAACTCCCAATATTTCCTACTGTATCAGAACAAATGGTATGTAATATACACATATTTGTACGTGAAGTTGCCAAGCTAATCAAAAACCTAGATTCCTGTAAAGCAACCGGCCCTGACGGTATTCCAATTACAGTACTCGAAAACTTTAACCAGAACTATCGCCCATACGTACAAAACTGTTTAAACGTTTGCTTAAGGAGAATTGCTTCCCACCCTGGAAAATCTCATCAGTATACCCTATATTTATGAATTCAGGTGATCGCTCATCTCCCTCTCAGTACAGGTCAATAAGTCTCCTGCGCGTCCTGAGTAAGTTGTTGGAATCTGTGTTAAATAGAGAAATAATCAACCATCTCAGATAAAATAACCTGTGTAGTGACACACAATATGGTTTTAGTTCGGCTAGATATACAGCAGATGTGCATACAGTTATATCTTATAGGATTAGCGAATCTCTCGACAGAGTAAACATTTCCAGGGCAATTGACATATAAAAGGCCTTTGATAGGGTATGGCATAAATATTTAATTCGCGAGATCTCCAGCTATACCATAGCTGGAAATGTCTTCTCAATTATTAAATCATTTATCTTTTATAGGTTCACAAGGGTAGTAGTTTATTGGTAAAATTCAGACGCTCACAGTATTAATGCTGAAGTCCCTCAGGGGTACACCCTGGGCCCAACTATCTTTCTGATCTACATTAATTATCTTCCAAATCACATTCTTACATCATTCGTAGACATTTATACTGATGACACTAGCATCTATGGTAGCACATCTAAGACAGTAAACTACCAACTTCTCTCTGATTCTATCTCCTCTGATCTTGATCACATTGTACAATGGGGAAAAGAGTGGCTGGTTACTTTTAATGCATCTAAAACCAAGCTTTTACCTGTACATTATCATCGTTCTTATCCCAATCTGGCATCAGTTGAAATATATGGCTCTCGTCTTGGGGAGGTCTCATGTTTTGACAAGCTTCTGGGCTTTACATTTACCCCAGATCTGAAATTGAATACGTACAACAAATATGTTTCCAAGGGTGCTGGGAAAATGGTGGAATCCTTCTATCGATCCACTAGATATCTCACTGCTGATGCAATTCTCTATTTATATAAGAGCCAGGTATGCCCAAGGATCGAGTACTGTTGGCACATCTGAGCATGATAGAGTTCAAAATAGAGTTCGAAGCCTCGTAGGAGATATCCTTGTCTCTTTCCTGCAACCTCTATGTCACAGAGGAGATACTTTCGAGTTTGTCTCTGCTTTATCGTTATTTTCCTGAGAAAGTGCTCGACAGAGCTCCGATCCATGATCCCCCTCCCAAAACTTTCAAGAGAAACCCTCGTCTAGCTGAAAACACTATCAATTATTTTCCCAACCCTTTGTCTGTTCCTAAACATAAACGTAGATTCCATGAGCAAAGCGTATTTCTTAGAAGTGCACGCCTGTAGAAATGTCTTCCATTTTCCTGCTTTCTAGCTGATTAAAACATGATTATCCCCAAGTCAAACGTAACAAGTTCTTGATGATCCGTTCCAATTAAGTTAACAAATTTAGCAAATTTCCATTACTAACGATCACTATATTTTCGTATTGACTGCTGTACACTCTTAACACTTAACCTCGAGTGGTTCCTGGGTCTTGATAAGTTCCGATGCCTTTGTAAAAAACTCCAAACTGGATAACATATTGTCCAACATACATCTCTTTATAATCTTGATTAGATTTGTTATTCACTGGTATATCTTTTTTTTATTATAACGAGAAATACATGTATACTTATGTAAACAAATGATTCATATATCTAAGGTTGCATCTTTGACGGGTTATAATAAGTAAATTCTTTCCGTTATAACCAACACACACGGATATACGACCATAGGACACTTTTATGTGTATATGGTACAGACTTTGCTACATTAATCAGATTGATGCCTTTAAGTTATGGAATAGAGATTTAATTGCTAATTTACGGATATTAACAATAATGACTACGGAAATCTTCTTAATTATCGTTCCATATATGCATTGATTTCTTAACTGCTAGTCAATATCCCAAATTTCCTTAATTGTGGACGCATGGCTACGCAATGAAAATACCAGGTTTAGTCCATTTAAAATACCTTAAGGGCGAGTAAGCTTTTTGTATGCATATATATATATATATATATATATATATATATATATATATATATATAGAGAGAGAGAGAGAGAGAGACAGAGAGAGAGAGAGAGAAAGAGGACGACATTGCATGTGTGTGTTGGACCTTCATTTTAACTGTACACACACACTGACACACACACATACACACATACACACACATACACACACACACACACACACACACACATATATATATATATATATATATATATATATATATATATATATATATATATATATATATATATATATACTAGCAGACGTACCCGCCGTTGACTGGGTTCAACCTACAGAAATTGACTGTGAAAGTATGATAGGTTATGAAAACGAGGCGGTCGTAAAGAGATAGGTTTTGATACTCCAAAATTTTACCCTAACCAAAATATGAAGAAGTAAAGATAATTTTCGGGAAATATTTTTTTTATATCAACTTTGTTTTCATTCGTAGCCAAGAGTGACAAACAAAATGATGTTTCCTTACAAAGAGTAAATGTTATATATATAATAATATAAATATACAAGAAACAAATG
The DNA here is from genome assembly GCF_053919585.1 of Euprymna scolopes. Lineage (NCBI taxonomy): Eukaryota > Metazoa > Mollusca > Cephalopoda > Sepiida > Sepiolidae > Euprymna > Euprymna scolopes. Next base: position 46,068,930 of record NC_136515.1, on the reverse strand, counting down.
CTACCATATTCAATAAAATGTACTATTATGGTAGAAAAGTTCATTAGTTTGCATTTTTCAGTAGTTTGTAAAAAAATGTTTTTTTTTAATTCATCTAAAAGAAAATGGCAGCGACTTTGAAATAGAGAGCCCCGTTTTCAATTTGAAGGAGGGGCTTGTGTTAAAAATTTAAGAGAGTTCCGTCAACGTAAGCAATATGTATAAAGATATTTTAAAGTTTTCCGTTATTTTGTGCTTGAGGGATATTCGATTATGGCATGTGTATTTTATATAAATATTCATTTAAGTAGTTACCGCCTCAAATTTCGTTTTAATTTCGGTTCGCTGAAATTCTTTCAAGTAAAGAGAATTAAAAACAATTTCCAAACAAAAAATAAATGAACTGAACTAATTGACTATGATAACATTTGTTTCTTGTATATTTATTTTTTCGAGTAGTCGTCTTTTGGCTGTTCTGCTAAACACTCTTACTAAATAATATCGACGAAATATCGAAAAAAAGAAACAAACAAAAACAGTTTTGAAAAATAATGAAGTTTTACTTACTTTAGTAAAATAATCTGAAATAACAAAATGAGATATTAAAAAAAGTAAACACGTAATTACTTTAGTTTTTTAAATCAAAACATCGATAGTAATATGAATAACAAGAAAATGGCGTACTTATCAAGCACGGCTGCTTCGTTTCAGTTTTACATTATGGAACGGTGTAGTATTGCGCCGTCGGATTCAGGGTTTAGTATTGTCATGTAAATAACACGTAGAAAGGGTTGTAATGAACTGAATTCCTTCTAGTACACTGACAAAAAAGCTTAAACAGCTACATAAATAAATATAAAAGGTTATGTAAATGTTTTTAAAAGGTTCGCGTAATCACATGAGCAGGAATTTTTCCTTCTTTAGCACGATAACAAGTGACGTTCTTATTTTTTATTATTTATCTATTTATCTATTCTCTAAAGAGTGCCACGTGGTAGTGGAGGAGGGAAGAATAATAGAGTTATGTAAAATTTGTGTTGAGAATTGTCTAAAGTTCCGACTTCTCTTTTTTTGGTTGGAGGGGGGATTTCACTTTAATAAGAACGTGAATTTATGAGGTAAATTTATTCGAAACAATATGATTCAACTCAAAAAAATAAATAAAAGCTAACATCAATTAAGATTAAAGTTAAGGTGTTATTGTGGATCCTCACCCCTTTAAAAAAAACCTTGTTAAACTTTGTGACATAGTTTCATTCTATGGAGGTCAGGCGCGAACAAACACCCCATAATTTTATTTTACCATATTTCTTCAAACTGAAACATAATTACCAAAATATACTTACGCAAATAGATATGAAAAGTCCTTGCTAAAGTTTGTGCCATATTTCCATGGAGTACAGGCGCGAACACGGACCCCACAATTTTTATTATACCATACCTATTTAAGTTTAAATATACTTATCAACATATTCTAATGTACATCTATATCAAAAACCCTTGTAAACGTTTTTTTTTTTTTTAATTTTTTTTTCCATACTTTGGGGGCCAGTCGCGAACGCAGACCCCACAATTTTTATGAGCCACCGTTCTGGCAGATGAAACACACCGATTTCTGATCCTCGACAACATCTTCAATCATTATATGTAATCAGTTTTTTTTTTTGTAAATAGTCAACCATATAGGAGCCTATTCGTGGCCAGAAACAACCACCCACACACACAGGCGTTCAGCTATATATATATATATATATATATATATATATATATATATATATATATATATATATATATATATATATATATATATATATGTATATATATATTGGCGGATTCACCCATAGAAGGTAATTTTACGTATAAGAGAGAAAGAACGATCGATCAATCGATGTCTACGCAGATAATTCTATTAAGTTTATATAACACATCTACAAATGAAATCTATATATACGTGAATATAAGACCAGGTACATGGAATGACAGAGGCTCAATTGCTAACGATGCTTATTTACATTCTGATTGTTCCATATTCGACACCATATCGTTCCACAGAAACAATTACATTTAGTTACGTCGGTAACCTTCACGTTGTTGCTGCCGTAAGTATTTATATCCTCCTAGAAAAAAAAATTCTCATAGAAATTTATCTGTGATGCGAATGTCAACGAAATTATCATCACGAATACTGCTCAACAACGAGAACAATAACAACAAAATAACTAACTAAATAAAGACATAACTAAAATGTTACTTGAAATAGACTGGAATAAAAAATATATTTAAAATCGAACCTCAAGAAGCAGGGACATTTTAAATCTATTTGGCCGCGACAGATACATCGACGGACAGAACCACTATTAGAATATTGCGTCCGTAATCTATATATTTACGCGTTAAGAATATACATTTCACATTGATGTCTGCAAATCTAACTTACGTACTGACTACGTTCTATTCTGCAGAAGAAAAGACGCATTGTATCGCAATTAATAGAGTTCCTAATTGATATAATTTCTATAATTGCCACAAGTATGCCTGTGCCTCCCAGTGAAAAGAAGGGATTAGTTGAATAGAACGGTTGCCAGTTTGCGATTTAATATTTAATGTTATTAACTATGCACTTTAATCAAATTCTATAATTAATTCGATAGATACGTATTGATTTAATCTAATTTAAGGAAAAATAGTAACGCTGAGATAAAGCATAGCGGAGAGTATACGTCTGCCAGTGTGTGCGCGTGCGTGTTCGTTGAATGTAAACGGAATCGCTTGTTGAGTGCTGTGTAAATATGTTTTAAAGCGAACGCGAAGTCGCCATGTTAGTCGGATATCACGACTTAAATGAGTTGACAAAAGAATGATTGACACCTGCACAAAGAGAGAAGCTTTCGAAGCGGAAACGCGACCCGCGAGCTGCGTCATCAAGTTCAAAATCGATCATTAGATGATGAAGATTACGCGTGACGAAAGCGGAACGTAACAAAAGGATTCACGGAGGATGCCTAGAGAGATGGAGAGATGGGGTAGCGAGAAGGAGCGTGGAAGAGAGAGAGACGTGGACTATGTAAAACACTAAAACTGTTTAGTGCAAAAGTTCTCATTTTTTTTTTTGTTGGCGAGAAAGTTCCATGTCTAATTTTAAATATACTAAATACGTGCTAAATGAATGGCCGATCTCTAAAATGTATAAAAAATTTTAACCTCTCCGTCGATTTAGACATTCACTTAAGGTACATCTCTCCCCCCTCTCTCTCTCTCTCTCTCTCTCTCTCTCTCTCTCTCTCTCTCTCTCACTCATATATGTATAGTTCACCGATGGCAAGTAATTTTACGTATAAGAGAGAAAGAACCATGTATACGCAGAAAATTATATTAAAATTTAAATACCACATCTACAAATGAATTATATATACGTAAACTTAACAGCGCGTATGACGGTGGCTCAATTGCTAACGATACGGTTACAAGCTAATTGTTTCTAAATTCGACCCCAGGCCTTTCCACAGAAACAATCACACTTAGTGACGTTGGGAATCTTTACGTAGTTTCTGCCGTCATTATTGATATCCTCTTGGAAGGAAATTCTCAGGAAATTGACCAATTTTAATGTACTTTTCAGTATTTATTAAATAATAACCACATATTATTTTCTTTTAAATTGGAGTGAAAATGTATTATTCATGATTCTATTTTGTTTTTGTTGTTTTTTTTGTTGTTTTTTTTTGCATTTTGTATTCCTGTTGACGGTTGGATTTAATTGTAAATATTTGACCGATTACTTAGGCTGTAAAGTTGTGTCTTATAATGGCATTTTCTTTTTAGTACTACATAAACGATTTAAAATAAGTTAAAGCACAAACATATTATGCAGATATATTTCAAAGTAAAATGTATTTGCCACATAAACTCTTATTTGTTATATGTTTGTTTTTTCTTACCATTTTTACATTTTCTGGATAATTTTATTAGGTAGAAGATGTGCTTGAGCTATTTTTAGAAAATAGGGCGTGCAGTATACCGAGATGAAAAATGATGTCAGTCCTCTACCATTGATTTCGCTTAATCTGAAAAAGTGAATATACAGTGTCAACTTCGACCATTTTTGTTGGCACTTATTATTATTTTCTTTTATGTATATGTATATATTTTTGCTAATACTGATTAAGGAATGAATAACAAGTATGTGATAGTGTTTCCCTTAAGCCAGTACCTGCAGATTATTAACCCGACTCACCACTAATCATCAGTAACCATCACTGCTGACAATCATCATCTCTGGCTTCCACTAGCTGCCACTGGTAAACAATTGCCGACAGAGGAAGCTAGATTATTTTATTTGGGCCACTACCACCAGTATTCGTTATTTTTCTAGAGACGGTAGTAGCCACCAAAAACAACCGCAGTATAATTTGTTTTCGATGTGTCCTTTAACGATCTGTTCTAGCTCTGTGTCATGTTTCCCTTGGGCAACACCGGTTTACAGGTACTGCTAGTATATAGGGATATACCCTGCCAAGTTTTGCTCTGGCTAAATTTAGTGAAATGGAAAACATTTAACAAGAAAGATGAAATCAATGTTTCTTATATGGTTAATTTCCAAGTACTGGTGGATACAACATATTTTTTAGTTGTTTTATATCCTGAGCTGATATAGAAATTCGAGTTGCAGACTTTACAACACGTAATATGCAATTGTCCATGTGAGAAAAAGTAACACAATAGTAAGCATTCTCCCTAAGCTTCGTTGATGATGATGGCAAACGACAATCGAATTGGGAATAGCAATCGCCTAAACGTAATCCATTGGAATCATTTAATGCGTGGAAGGAGGACATCATCATTTGAAAAGTCCTGTCAAGATTGTTGCTTCTATTATGTTGTTCATAAAATTTTACTGCAAGTCGCGTGTCATTGCAACGCTTGGGCTGGTTGATATTTCGCAGCATGATTATTTGTACACCCATTTTCAATTGCAGAAAATGCGGTGGCATCCCTGGCCAATCTTGTGCATTCAAAATATCTGTTGAACAATTAACGGCTTCGTCTGTTTCAACGACAGTTTCGACGGAATTGCATGTGTCTATATCGCTTGGAATCCGAGGCTTAATAGTATTTTAAAGTTAAATGGAATCTTTGTTTTGAACTGTTTGAATTCCAGTTGGGTGAGTTCATTCACTTAGCCAGCTGGAATTATTATAATTAATTTAAATATCTGGGAAAATTTTTTTTTACAAAGTCTTTTTTTTATGTAACTGAAGTGCAGAAGTTATGAGGCAACAAAATTCGCCCAGAACTAAAGGTTATTGAAAAAAAGGTAGTTTTGTTTTACATAAATTTTATTAACCGTTCATATTCCAAATATTAACATTTACATTTTTTAATGTATGTTGAGAATGAATACCACAGTTTAATTTGGGGCTGATAAGTTGTTTAGCATCTGAAAAGTTTATATAACAATATAAACTAATATAATACTTTCACAAACGAAGAATTAAGGACACTTTCAGTATGTTGAATATTTTAAAAGGAACCCCAACAATAATTTGTCTTGTTCTAATGACACAATGTATTTTGGCGTGGAAATACGAACTTGAGAGAATGTTTTCATGATGCAATGTATAAACGGATATATTTGTTGGTTTAACGTTAAAAAAATACACTGCCCGCTAAAACGACGAATAACCTGGGATGCACGCGATTCATTTTTTACGCGCGTGACAATTATGACAGTAATCGAGATTTTTCGGAATTTTCCGAAATATAGTAAATTGATTTATTGTTATTTTTATAAATATATGTAAAGAAATAGTAATGATGTAAAATCAACAAAGTAAAATCGCTAAGAAATTATGCGATTGGTAAATAAAAGTTTTTACGCACGTGATTATAGTCACAATCGTTACCTTTCAAAATTGTCGCGACATGGGAATTAAAATTTTTGTTGCGTTTCAACTGATCGGCTTTTGCCGAAAAAAACACGATTTCGAAACAAAAAGAATGTTTTTTTTTATATTGTAATAGATTTTTTGTTTATTGTAGGTATATATATATATATATATATATATATATATATATATATATATGTATATATATATGTATATATATATATATAATTTTACTCAACTATGCCAAACATTCATCAAAATATAATTAATTCTGACAATAAAAAATTAGTAAGACACAAAACACAAATATAGAAACTAAAACAGGCTGTAACTGTAGAAGAAATAAATAAAAGCACTCTACAAGGTAGCTGCAAGAAAAAATGTGATTTATATCTGCACAGTATCACAAACCCCAAATAAAAATTAGTAACTTTATTCTTATAGTTTGGATTATTATTATTATAAATTTATCCGATATATTTACCATAATTTTCTATTTTATTTAAATATCTATTTAACTGTAATTTTTATGTTACTATTTATACTAAGTTCCATATATAAATATTATAATTGCTATAAAAAATAGTATTAATATTTTCATTTATTTACTACCAATAAGATTATTTTATTTTAAAAAAGCAACAGTAATAATTAGAGGTTATCTCCGTTTGACGAGTTCAGGTAAATTATTCATTTTCCTAGCCAAATACGGTTATCTCCCTTTGTTTTTGAAATATCTTATTAAATTTAAAATTCTCCTTTGAAATCTCCAAGCATTTATAAGCTACATTACCAAATGAATGCTTTGATGATGATACTTACGATTTTAAAGGGTGAACCATTATAAGGTATATATATATATATATATATATATATATATATATATATATATAAAATTACAATAAGTTTACCAACGTAATCAAAATGGTAAAATATAAAACTTAAAATATATTATGAATATTAAGGAGTTAATATTTACAAGTAAATTAAACTCAACCAGATGTAAAAAGAAATAGAGTCCATAATTTGAATAAATGATTAATAAAACATGTTAAAAACATCTTGAAAAAGACTAAAAACATATTTAAGTTTAAAAAGGAAGCACAAGATAAGTGGATAGTCCTTAATCCGCAGAGTTTCCAAGAAATACTTTCTTTCTCATCAGAGGGCAGGGATTAAAAAAATGTGGGATCGGATTTTGCATGTAAAAGTATTTAATGAAACCGCATAAGTCACAGACCTTACTTGGTTTAAAAAAGGTTGAGGTAAGGGGAATAGAAGGTAAAAGAAATTATGATAAAAAGATTTCACATGAATGGATAGTCCGGTGAAGGGTAAAAAATCTAAGAATGGTAAAATCCAAACACGGTTGAATTAAAAACTTCTAATCCAACAGGTAAGTTCCAAAGGAATCCCGTAACTGGAAGATGGTCCAAAATGATCCAAAAGGCTGAATTCCTTGGAGAAAATCGCAAATGGAATGAGTTCAAAATCATGAAAAGAAAAGTTCAACTGTACACAGAAAAAGCACTGGAGATAATATTTAAAACACGTCTGCCAAGGCCGGAAGAATCAAGTAACTTAACCAAGTAAGATCTGTTACTTACTTGTGGTGTCATTAAATACTTTTACATGCAAAATCCGATTCCGCATTTTGCTAATTCCTGCCCCCTGATGAGAAGGAGAGTATTTCTTCGAAACTCCGCGGATTAAGGACTATCCACTTATCTTGTGCTCCCTTTTTAAAATTAAATACATTTTTAACTCTTTTTCAAGATGTTTTTAACATGTGTTATTGATGATTTGTTCACACACACACATATATATATATACACTCTTTCTAAAACTTTATAAAAACATCATATTTTAACCTTATATTTAAACCCAATTTAACTATGATTTTATTCTTATTTTTATTCTCAATTAATCTTACTGTATTTATCACCATCAAAAAAGTAGATATTTTCCTTTATATTTAAATATATTCAAGATACATCTGCCTAACTTAAAAATGCTAGGTTTATTTTTGGTGTCTTTAAAACACCACCCATTATTTCTGCTTATGAGGAGAATTGTAAAAATTATTGTCCATGACTTAATGGCTATCTTAATAAAAAACATTTTTTCCGAAAAGATCGTAAAATTTATTTACTTGTTGTGCTCCTCTTTATGATACCGCTTTTAATTTTAATTATAAATTATCCATCATCTTTCTAAATATATATATATATATATATATATGTGTGTGTGTGTGTGTGTGTGTGTGTGTGTGTGTGTGTAATATACTGAGTTCGTGTAATTCAGTAAATTTTCATATACCAATAGGTTTTAAGCAAAAAATGATTGACTTAAGGGTTAAGCTACAAAATTATCACATTTAATAATTGAGCATTAATATACTGTGTGTGCAAAATCAAAAGTTCAAGACAAGGTGTTGATGGCAACAAAAAGTGTGTTTCATTTTGCATTACATTTGTTCCAAGGTCCAGTCGGACAATTTCAAGCATTATATCGTTTAAAATTTTTCAAAAAACCAGCATTTCTTCAGACTTTACGAATAAACACACTTGGCAATGTAGCATTTTTTTTGATAGAAAGAAAAAAAGGGGGAACCCTAACGGGAAAAGCATGCTAGAAACAGTTTCCTTGGTTGTGATTACGGAAACCCCCATTTAAATATTAATGTGTTGCCTTATTTTCCTATCCGTATTAAAGAACAGAGTTATGGGAAGTTTCTACGGAGAGCCCTAAGCCATTTAAATTCATATATATATATATATATATATATATATATATATATATATATATATATATATATATATATATATATATATATCCCATCTGTTGGGTTCCTACTTTTTTTTATTTCCCAATGATTGATTTTTTGAAAAATAATTTATTTTAAATTTTGTTTCTATATTTATATTATGCCCGTAGAAACCTTGTAAAAACGTTACGGTTAGTTTTAGTTTCGTATTAGTAGCAAATAATGTGTATAGATTATCATTCTATTGGTACGTAGATATAAGACCAATTCAGGTTTAGAATTTGATTGAGTATGAGAATAAAGTGAAATGGGTGTGTTAAACATATTTAAACCTTGTAGGACATTTCAGGTGAAGTGTTCTAATCTATGTACTGGCTGAAAATTCATAGTCATTCTACTTGAAAAATATTTTTATGTCGTTGCTTAGGATGATTTGAAGGGAGATAATCCAATTATGTTCTTAAGTACTGCTCGTTAATTATTTTTGAGACTGGGTCGTTTTGTTTCTTATAATGGTTAAAGGAGGTAATTCATGCCGTTTGTGTTTTCGGTCCATTGATTAATAGAAGGCGACTATGATTTAATAATTAATTTAATCAGATAGACCCAGAACGTGCTACGATGGCTTATTAAACAAATTAAGTATATAAATAATGTTTTTGATCTAAAGGAATAAGTTGTGCTTAACCCGCATCTGTTATTAATCACTTATGCTGCCCTGTCATATAATTCATGCTGTGTGTTCTTGGGCTGTCTAAATAAATAAAAGATTGTATATATATATATATATATATATATATATATATATATATATATATATATATATATATATATATACATACATATATATATATATATATATATATACATATATATGTATATGGATTAAATAAAAACGCTGTTCCTAAAGGTCGAGGTAATAAATTCAGTAGTTTATTAGATTATCGATACATTTTAACATACATTTTAACACACCAACCGACACACACACACACACACACACACACACACACACACATATATATATATATATATATATATATATATATGTATATATATTATATACATATATATGAATATATATATAAATTTTAATACACACATATATATATCAATATATATATATGTAGAATACATATATATATATATACATATATATATATATATAATTTAAAGGAGATTACAATAATAGTCTAAAGAGCTAAGTGTATTTTAATGTAATAATGAAATTACTAGTTTAATTAAAATACAGGAAATGCTCCTTGTAATTTAGATATATAATAAGCTCGATAGTTAAATGTCCTAGAGCTAATTCAATATTAAGTAATGTGATTTATAATTTAAAAATTAAAAAAAAAATTAAATTTAAAAATAAAATTTTAATTAAATGAAAAATCAGTTTCATAAGAAGAGACAACAACAAAGTCAATTATCTGTACGATCGTTTCGGAAATCCGTGCTTTTTATTTGTGGTATACATGAAGTCACGTAGAACAATTATACATAGTTTTTTTGGTAAGCACGGTCTCCTCATCAGCAAATTTAGGAGGATTTCTATTGAATTGAAAAGACATCAAAAATAAACCTAGCACTAAAAGTAAGGCAGATGAATCTGAAAAATTGAAATAAAAGGTTTGGATTTAAAATTTATAAGAAAATTAGTATAGGTTAGAGATAGAAATGAGTAGAAAAAAATATTTATTTTTTTTACATAATAAATTTGATTTAAAAATATATAGAGATAGTTACCTTTTAGTTTTTCTTTTTTTGAAATCAGGAACTGTGTTTAAAGTAGTCATTTAGATGTTTGCTATAGCTTTTTATTTTATTGAATGATGAATTTAAAAGGGCGACGCTCGTGCAGTAAATTGTTTCCGTTAACGTATTTTGATTTAAAGACGCTACAGCTAATATATATATAGAGAGAATATTTATTTTGCAAGTTTTTAAGGGGAGATAATTGTCATGTGTTATTGGCTTTATTCATTATTTGATTTACGAGTCTAAGGTGGTAATTGGTCTAACTTAATTTATTTAAAAAAAAAATTGTAATCTATTTTTACTAATGAGTAATTTTTAATGATTTAAGGTGGTTTATATTTATTAAATTTAAACCAACGTTTATGATTACATGATAGAAGCTCGTGTCTTGAATTTACTAGTTTGGTTGTGCTTTTTATATCTTCATATTCAAAAAATTTTAGGGTTTCTTTTGTACATAGTGTACAAAATTTATCTCCTGATTTATATGATTTGCAAGTCTCAATTATTTGCCATTTTAAGTTGAAAGAAATATTGCTATTTTTTAGTTGCCAAATATAGTTGGATAGAGTAGTTTGGTTTGATAGAGAGTTATTTTTAAAAGAATGTTTGTGCGTTGAAATTCTATGTTTTATTGGGCCAGATATGGAACCAATATATATTACCTCTTGATTATTATGATTATTTTCCGTTAGGTCTATTGTTGGATTATAATGTGGTGGGTTGATTAGTAATTGATCGGTAGATTGATTTAAGTTGGTGTTATTATTTCATCTGGTAGTTGAGTTATGGCTGTTGATAGGTTCTTGTATATTTGGAGTTTTTGATACTGTGCAGCTATAGATAACATTTTTAATTTTACATGAGCCTTGTAGGGGACATTTATTTTTTCTTCTACAGTTACAGTCCGATGTATTTTGTATAGTTGTATTTTGTAGTTTATTGATTTTCTTATTATTAGATCTAATTATTTTCTGATGAAGGTTAGGCATAGTAGAGTAAGAGACTTTAACTGTGTTCTTATTGAAAATCTTATTATATCTATGGGGGGGGCTTTAAAGTTCTAATCTAATATTTTAAAAATTTCTCTAGCTATGTTTGTTTCTAGGTTTTTGGAATACGGGGGGTTGAACCATAGGATCTCCTTGTGTCTATTCTTACGTTTGCGGGTTTTAGTTTGTTGTTTATTTGTATTATTATCTAATATTTGTAGTTTGGTTTTACCTTTTTTTGTCTCTTGGTTATTTTTCTTAACTCGTATACGGGAAGACATTGCCATATTATATGTTATTACGCTCTGAATAGGTTTATTTTTAATGCAGTTTATGTTTCTATCATTTTCATTTATGAATTTAATTTGTGAATTATATCCAGAGTTTTTAAGGGCTTCATTATAGTATTTTTCATTTTTGGTAAATATTGATTTAGTAGAAGACAGTCTAGAAATTCTTAGAGCGATATTGGGAACTATTGATTTTAATATTGATTTAGGGTGGTTTGATTGATTGTGGACATATAGAAGTGATTGGTTAGGTTTATGGTATGGTTCAAAGGTAGAATTTTCAAGATTTAAGGTTATGTCTTAGAAATTAGCAATTTTTTTATTAGGGTCGATTTTTATACTAAGTCCATAATTTTTTTAAATAATTTATGTAGAGCTTTAATTGTGTTTTCATAATTTTTATTAGTAGAATTCGTTATGAAAAGTGCATCATCTCTATATAGCCCTCCTTCAAGTTTGAATTGTTTATGGAGTATACAATGTATTTCATTTAAAAGGAAAAGGCCAACTAGATCAGTGGCCTGAGTCGAGTCCGTCGATCCCATTAAAATGTTGAAGTGGTTAGGGGTATTTTTCCTGGTCCAATATTTATTATCAAATGTTATTAAAGACTGTCTAGCTATAAGTATTAGTTTAGTTTCGTCTTGAGTTATATTAGTTTATAGAGATTTATTAAGTAGGATAGGTGATATAGATTGGTAATATGATTCAATGTCAAAAGAAAGAAATTTAATATTATTTTTATTTTGAATATTAGAAAACCAGTCGATTACTTGGTTGGAAGATTGCCATAGTGGGTATTTTATTATGGATTTAATTTTGGGGATAATTCTATCTAATATGTTTTTCCTAACCAGTCCTATATCTGATTTCGAGGGGCAAATGAGTCTAATAGTAGGGTTAATATTTAAGCTATGCTTGTGGTCTTTTAAAGTAAATCTCGGGGTACCTGGTACCGTTATTTCTGTGTATTTATCTATTTTAAGTTTAGTTAGAATGTTTTTTGCATCATGATTTATTTAATTTAGTGCTGATTTATTAGTAGTTTTATAATTTTTATTAAGTTCTTTATATATCAGATTTTTATATTGTATATAGTCCATTGTGTAGAAATTTCCAGTTTTATCTGCCGGTACTATGAGTTTATTTTGGTGGCTTATAGAAATAGATTTTGAAAATTTATTTATTTTTTTAAGTGTTGGAGTGATATATTTTTTATTTTTCTTAAATTTAATATTTTTAATCAGGTGGATTAAGTCATTTTCAAAATTTTCAGTGTCTATATTTCTCTTAGGGTTTTGTATGTTTTTAGTCTGTAGTATTTTTCTGCTTTTCTATCTTCATTGTCTTGTCTGAGGATGGTGTCTTTTATTTCTCCAGGTTGGTGGTGTATTGGTTCTGTGGTTTCACTTTGGTAATTATCAAAATGGTAGGCTTTCCATCTCAAGTTCCTTATAAATGTATTTATACTTGTAATTAAGCTGGTTATAAAGGTGTCTTTAGGGGGTATGGTGATGCATTTAGTTGATAATTGTATGTCCTTCTTATGAAACATATCTACAATTACGTATATAAACTCAACCTGTTATAGGGAGCTAATAATTTAAAGGAGATTAGAATAATAGTCTAAAGAGCTAAGTATATTTTAATGTAATAGTGAAATTACTAGTTTAATTAAAATACAGGAAATGCTCGTTGTAATTAAGATATATAATAAGCTCGATAGTTAAATGTCCTAGAGCTAATTCAATATTAAGTAATGTGATTTATAATTTAAAAATTTAAAAAAAATGAAACTGTTTTTTAATTTAATTAAAATTTGATTTTTAAATTAAAAAATTTTTTTTTGAATTTTTAAATTATAAATCACATTACTTAATATATATATATATATATATATATATATATATATATATATATATATATATATATAACCTATTATTTTCATTATCGTATGAATGAAATTTAAAAAGTAATTCTGGCGTTGATGTTTTTTTTTTTTTTTTACTGTATATCAATTCCATCGTTTGGCATTTGGTAAAGACAATTTAATGTAATGATTTTATAACAAAAAATACAGTAATCTAACTTAAAAAAACGGATATACACCCAAAATGCAATCGTCTTAAAATAAATTCTTCGGCAGACTGGATACAAATAGGCAAGTGTAATAGTGGACAAAGACGTTGAATCTCCGTGGTTCCATGTTAGAATAGTCTGGAGAGAGCGGTTTTAATGGTACCTAGAGCTGTTTAGAGAAATATTTGCCCAAAACATCGTAAAACGACTTCCAATAATAAAATAAGTATCGGAATCATTCTTAATCGAATTTGATTTCGAAAGTTTTACCGATATACACACTCATCAAAGGGACAACTGAGATAAATATCACACACACACACACACACACACACACACACACACACATATATATATATATATATATATATATATAAATCAAATTCGATTTAGAATGATTCTAATATTATTTTATTATTGGAATCTTTTGAGGTAAGTAATTTGTATATCTATTTATATAATTTTATATATATATATATATATATATAAATTATATAAATAGATATACAAATTACCTACCTCAATTTTATATATATATATATATATATATATATATATATATATATATATATATATATATATATATATATATACATATTGCTGTACCCGGCCACCCGTTGCCTTTGATCAGTTTGTTTAACTGGAACACATTCCTTCAGAAAAATTTCATTTTGTATTGTATATTTACTGTTAATGTTTTCTGCCATTTTCTCCTCTTAAAAAGATTCCTTTTTTACCAGAATTTTTTTTTGGGGGGGGGGGTCAGGAAAACTTGCACTTTTTTTTTCAAACAAAATTGGCAGTAAATGTTTGGGTTTTTTTTTTTTGCAAACGGAATTTTTATTGAACGTTGTAAACAGTAAGGGGAAATTAGAAAAAAAATTTTTTTCAAGAGTATGTACAAATTAATTTCTTGTCAACAGATATTAAGAAAATAAACAGAAAAATACCCCATAATAAATTAATTAATTAATTAAGCAAAAATAAAAAAAAAGTCAACTTATTTTGACTTTTTTTTAACATGTAAACAACGCTCGGTTGAATCCAGTTAAATGAAATGGAATCGGGGTGGGGGTAGGTATAAAATGCTGCATGAGTATCATTATTTTAATTTCGTCTTGTGTTTTATTTTTGAAGTGGGCTATCAGCGATTGCAAGCTAACAAATGTAATCAAAATGCGAAAAATTAAACAATAAAATAATTTTAATAAGTGCTAAGCTTCTAATAAAAATCTTGTAAGTCAATCCTACTTATTTGTTTTGTTGTTTAAAAATGGAATGGAAACTTAAATTTCGCTCTGTTTATTTTTTTTGGGGGGGAGGGTTAAATTGTGCCCCTAACGACTATACTCCGCAGAATAACAGTGCTTGTACACTTTATTTGCGAAATTAGAGACGTCATTATATTTCACGCACCTTCTGTGCAAATCATGGCCTAAACATGAAATAAATAACCCCAAATTTAAACAGTATAACAATTGCCGGTAAAACAAATAAATAAATAAACAACCCCATTCTCCGTAAAAAAATAAAAACACACTCATATTAATTTATTTGTTATTGACCTTTAAAAGTTGCTGTAATTCATAATAACGTTTCCAATGATTTATCTGTTCGAAAACAACCGAAAAAAAAAGAAAAAGAAAACTAAACTTCTGTCACACTAAGTAATTTAGGTGACCGAAATAGGAATTGAAAGATTAAGAACCTAACTGAATTTCCACAAAGGAAAAAAGTGTTTGTACACGTGAAAAAAAAAGAAAGTTATGGCCGAAGCGTGAAATAAATAACAAAAAATATTAAGTGGAGAACGATTGCAGTGAGAACAAAAAATAAATAAATAAATAATCAACCCACTTCCCCGTTATGAATAGAAAGAAACAGTCTTTAATTTCATTTGTTGTTGACCTTTCAAAGTTGCTTAAAGTCTCAAAAAACTAGCCAAATATTTATTTTTACGAAAAAAAAATGTTTTTATAAAAATCCGATGTTGTTTTAATTACGGAATTGTTGTATTAAAATTCAAATTTCATTACGCCAAGTTTTCACTAAAATACAACCAACCTCTTACCTTGCCTGAATGAAAAGAATCGCTAACCAAATCCCATGACACAGCTACAGGGCCCGATGAAATTCCATATGAAATCCTCAAAAAACTTCCAGAAACCTCAATGAAATACCTACTTGAAATTTTCAATATTATATGGTCCAGTGGAAACGTACCTGAGACATGGAAAGAGGCCACAATAATACCAATCCTCAAATCTGAAAACTCAAACATCCAATCCCAATCAAGTAACGTCTCGGATCCATTGAATTTCAGGCCAATATCTCTAACAAGCTGCATTTGTAAGACCATGGAAAGGATTATAAACAAAAGACTAATCTGGTTCCTGGAAACAGAGAATCTTATTACAGAATTTCAAACAGGATTCAGGAAAAACCGAAGTTCAATAGACCACATAGTCAGACTTGAAACCTTCATCAGAGAAGCCTTTGTAAGGAAGGAACATTAAACAGCAGTGTTTTTTGACATCGAAAAAGCCTACGATACTGTGTGAAAGTACGGTGTTACAAGGGATCTGAAGGCGCGTGGACTAAAAGGCAGAATGCCAATTTTTATTGATTTTTTTTTAAATAGACGGTTCAGAATAAAGGTTGGCACAGCTCTCTCGGACATGAAGGAACAAGAGAATGGAGTACCTCAAGGGAGTGTACTGTCAGTGACCCTGTTCAGTATCCGAATTAACAACATTGTAAAAAACCTTAACCTTGGTGTAGATTGCTCCCTATACGTGGATGACTTCCTAATATGCTGTAGATCTAGATATATATCTATAATCGAAAGGAAGTTTCAATTGTGCTTAAACAAAGTAATGAGATGGACGAAAGAGAATGGATTTAGATTCTCCAAAAAAAAAAAAAACGAAATGCATGCATGTCTGCAAACTAAAGAACGTGCATAATGATCCTGTCCTAACCATGGAACGAACGCACATGCCCGTTGCTGACCAGTACAAATTCGTATGGATTTTATTTAACAAAAGGTTAACATTCATCCCACACATAAACTATCTGAAAAAAAATGTAACAAAGCTGTAAATCTTTTGAGAGTGGTAGCACATACCGATTGGGGTGCAGACAGGGAAACACTTCTTAAACTTTACAGAGCACTAGTCCGCTCAAAGCTAGACTACGGTTGTTTCATATATGGATCAACCCGAATATCATATATTAAAAGCCTAGACCCTATTCACCATACTGGCCTAAGATTGGCCATAGGAGCATACAGAACCTCCCCCGTGAACAGTCTATACACGGAAGCACACGAACCCCCACTAGATCTAAGGCGAGAAAAGTTAGCCCTTCAATATTTACTCAAACTGAAGTCTTGCCCAAACAACCCTGCATACCAATGTACCTTCTATCCTAAATATGAAGAACTCTTCAACATGAGAGGAAAAACTATCAAAACTTTCGGGCTCCGAATGAAGGAAAGCATTGAAGAATCGAAAATTCCAATCTCCAGCATTCACAACTTCATACTGCCTAAAACACCCCCATGGACCATGAAACAAGTAGAAATAAAACTGAACCTAAACAAAAAGTCCAAATCTACCACAAACCCTATTGAATACCACGACGAACTTCAACATTTAAAATTACGATATTCAGACTTTATCTACACAGACGGGTCTAAAAGCAACAATCACACTGGATGTGCAGCAACGTACCATAAAACCACAATGAAGAGAAATCTTCAAAATGAAGCATCTATATTCACTGCAGAGACTATAGCTATCGATCTAGCATTCAACATAATTTAAGAGGAAACCTCCAAAAACTTCATCATTCTCACAGATTCTCTATCAGTCATATTATCCATACAAAATCAAAAACAAGAAAATCCACTAACAACAAAATTAATAGAAAAATCAATATCCTTTCAACTACTAGAAACATTATTCTTGTCTGGATCCCCAGCCATGTGGGGATCAAAGGCAATGCCAAGGCAGATACAGCTGCAAAAAGATCTTCTCACCTTCCAACTGACAATTTTAAGATTCCACATATTGATCTTAGACCCCAGATAAAAGCATACATACAGGAAAAATAGCAACTACGGTGGAGTCAGCAAGAGGGCAGCAAATTATACTCAATCAAACCTGAACTTAAGGAACGATGTCCGCACATCAAGAGATCACGTCGACAAGATGTGATACTGACTCGGCTACGCATAGGACACACCAAATTTACTCATTCTTATATACTAAATGAAGAATCGGCGCCAGAGTGCATCCCATGCCAGGAGACACTCACAGTAAAACATATCCTCGTTGGGTGTGATGACCTCGCCCCAACTAGAAAATTATATTATACAAAAAGCAATATGGAGAACCTTTTTGAAAAGGTCAACTCAACAAATATTCTAGCATAACTAAGGAAAGTAAATTTATATAAGAAAATTTAAGGAAATTTAAAGTCACCCAAATATACACACCCATGTATAAATACAACATTTAATTTCTTAGTTCAATTTTATAAAAAAGGGAGGAAAGGCTGAAAAAGTCCCCCCCCAATAAAAAAAGTTAAAAAAAGGACTTCGGCATTACATGACCACATAGGTCGGTATGCCGTAATATCAATCAATCAATCAATCAATAAAAAAAACTAAATGTTTGTCCAATTATATTTTGATAAATTATTTTCGACTGCACTGGTTTTGTTTCGGTTTTCATATGACGCTCGCCCATAAATTCCTTAATTCCTTTAACACTACGGAATTTAGGTGACTGAAATAGGAATTTGAAGAATAAGGACAAAAATTAATTTCCCCAAGGGAAGAAAGTGTTTGTACACGTGAGTAAAAATGTTATGAGAAATTGTTTGCACGGCGAGCTTACCAATTCAGTTAATTTTTTTTTAATTTTAATAGATCCGATGTAAAAATCCATTTCGAGATAAATATTTTTTTTATTAGTTTTCTTGGTATAATTCAAAGATCATTATAGAGTCAACTCCTAAGATAAATGAAAGAAAAAGTACACACCTTTTTTGTTCTAAGAAAAACGTCAGTAGTGAAATTCATTTTCCTTTGATTTATATCGTAACAATGTTTACAATCACAATGAAATCTGAAAAATTGGAACATCAAAAAAAAAAGGAACGAAAGCTTAGGAAACGCAGTAAACCGGAACTAAGGTTATTAGAGATGCATATAGAAATGCATTGTTTACATTTTTAAATGTAGTATTTCTCTTCCGGACTCGATGACTTTTTTTAAAGCACACATGTAACGATTTGTGACAAATCTAGATTGATATATGCGTAATCGTTTTAAGTGGAATTTTTACATCTTACATTTTGTAACGCGCTAACCGCAAAATTAATCTCTAACTCTGTAATCTGAAAAACGTAAACAGATAAAGAAAAAATCGAACGAAATGAGACTAAAAAAAGAAAATTACATATTATATCTTAATAAACGAGATAAGAAAAAAAAGGATAGAATAGTGTTTTTCCCCCTAGTGTAATAATGTTTCGAAATGAATTGTAAATAAGCAATGTATAATAAGGCGGGGTGCGTTTCCTGCAATAGAAAGCATTTCCGGTTTTATATGCAACTACAAAACCCATAGGCGGTGTACGTTCGTATTAGTTCCTCGTGGACGATGAAGCGGTGGTGTAAATGGGGAACTGGAAATGAGCGAATTAAATATAGAGAAAAGATTTTACAACTCCCATTGATTCTTACAGGTTTTGGCAGTGGACTCTAACACGATAAATACAGGAATATCGAGGAAGTATAGAGGTAATAGGCCTATAGAACACCTCATATAATGGGCTGCAGTTTGTGTATATTACATTTGCATGAAATGGCTCGAGTTTAATCCTAAAACTCGGAGGGGGAATAATCAGTTCATTTTAGTTATATAAAAGACAGAAGCTAGAGAATAAGAAGATATATATATATATATATATATATATATATATATATATATATATATATATATATATATATATATATACTAGCAAAAGTACCCGTCGTTGGCTGGGTTCAAAAACAGCCTACAGAAAATTGACTCTGACCTATGAATGTATGATAGTTTATGAAAAGAAAGCGTTGTAAACAGATAGCTTCGATTTTGGGGGTTATCACAACCAAAGCAACATATGATGAAAGTAAAAAAAGAAATAGATAAACCCCATACTTTATTATACCATACCTGTTCACACTGAAACACTTATCACAATATTCTGTGGATCTATATTAAAAAAAACCTTGTTAAACTTTGTGACATATTTCCATTCTATGGAGATCAGGCGCGCACGAACGCCCCATGATTTTATTATAGCATATTTGTTCCAACTGAAACATTATTATCAAAATATACATACGCATATAAATATGAAAAGTCTTTATTAAAGTTTGTGCCTATTTTCATTCTATAGAGGCCAGGCGCGAACGCAGACCCCACAATTTTATTATACTATCCGTATTTAAGTTAAAACATATTATCAAAGTATTCTTATGTATATCTATATCAAAAACACTTGTAATTTTTTTTTTATTTCTAAATATTTTATTTCTATACTTTGTGGACCAGACGCGAATGCAGACCATACTGTTTTAATGAACCACCGTTCTGCCAGATCAAGACTACCCATTCCTGTGTCTCCATACATCTTCTATCATTATAAATAATCAGTTTTTTTTTTAATAGTCAACCATATAGGAGGCTATTCGAGACCACACACACGCACGCACACACACACACACACACCCACACATGCAGCTTTATATTACATATATATGTTCCAGGTTTGAAATATTCACAATATAAGAATCTTTGAATTTCAACAAGGGTCGTTGACAGTGCTAGATTAAATAGGCCAAATTAATATTTTCTTTTCTTTATGTAAATATAATTATATTCTGCTACGATATGGAGACCGTTTCGATCCTTATTGATCTCATTAGCCAAGAAATAATTTGGCAAATGACAAAAAGTTGCACGGTTGTTTTTTTTAGTTTTAGAAGGGAAAATATGTCAACCGTGTAGCACGGTTTAAAAGTCTTATTATATGAAGTTGAATGGAATAATTTTTCGCCTGTTTTCCGTTAAGAGATGAGGAGATTGAGAAATATGTTGTTGATGATAATGTATTAAAGATTAAAGGGAGTGAGAGAACACTTTCAGAAGTAGGGGTGTTGAATGGCCAGTTGGAGAGAGAAGAAGAAATAAAAATGAAAGCGAAAAAAGACACACACACAAGCGTATATATATATATATATATATATATATATAAACACATAACAAGTTTTATACGCACATATATATTTTATATACACGCACATATACTTATACATATATATAATATGTATGTATGTATGTATATATATATATATATATATATATATATATATATATATATATATATATTACAGTAATTATATAAGTCAAAATACCAGATATCCATAATACATTTAATTATAAATAAATATATATATATATATATATATATATATATATATATATATATATATATATATATATATATATATATATATATATATATATGATTAGATGTGTCATGGATATCTGGTATTTTGACTTATATAATTACTGTAATTAATTATTAGAGATACGATTTTAAGGTAAATATTGTGTAGATAATAAGTATTTTGACATGTCATTATTACTTAATTATCGTTGCCGAAAAGTACATGGATTTCTAGGGTGCCGTATTTGCTTTATGAGTAATTGACGAAATTTTCGTTCCATAAATCAATTGGTTTTAGAAATATTCACTCGTTTGCTATTACTAAGTAACCGTCTTTTCGTTAAGTTTATATTCCGAAATAGTTGTATTACACTTATATATATATATATATATATATATATATATATATATATATATATATATATATATATATATATATATATACTAGCAGGGGTTACCCGGCGTTGCCTGGGTGATCGGCCCCCTTCCCACTCCGATGGGTAACAAAAAAGTCACCCCTCTGGATTTAGATGCTTGGTGCCGGCCTCCCCCCTTCAGGGGGAGATAATCCCCAACGCCACCTTCAGGGAGGAGGGTGCCTGGAGGCTTCTCCCCCCCACCTCAAAGAAAATAGTCACCGCCTCCTGGCCTCTTCGCCCCCCTTTGGGGGGGACACCGGCTCCCTCCTTTGGGGGGGAGAAACTGCCAAGCTCCCCCCTTTCGGGTGAGAAAATGCCAGGCTTCCCCTTTTGGTGGGGGGATGGTGGCGTGGCCTTCGTTATAAAGATGGCCGGCCAGCTGAAGAAATGACGTCATCGCCGAGGTCCAATCAAACAAGATATGTGGAACTCTTAGACTGTCAATAATGAACAGTAATTTTTACAGACAGCGTTACAAAACTTCAAAATTGGATTGAAATAAAGAACACGATGATTTATACTGAAACTCATCTAATGTTAATAATAAAATTTAAAAAAAAAAACACAAGTTGTTTGTTTAAGTATTATAAGCAAGTGAATATTTCGTTGTATTATAGATTTTAAAGATTAGAATGCGTTCTTTAATTACTTATAACTTACATTTTAAAAAAGTGAAGGAACACGATTTGATTTGTAGTAAACTTGAAGTTTATTTAATATAATTAAATGAAAATTATGCATGTAAGATTATGAATATTTGAAGCAGAACACAAGCAAAAACTTTGATATGAGTTAAGACAATAAACAAATATAAAAATTAAACTATTTTTTTAATCAAAATGAATTTTTTAAAATCAAAATGAATGTTGACATAGATTCGAAAAAGTTGCCAAAAACAAATATATAACAAATAAATGTTATGAAAGGCCAGATAAGTTACTTTTCTACCAAACTGGATATATTTTTCGTAGTTTTTATTCAATGTAACATGTTTATTCAGATCGAAAACCATACAGTGTTTACCGATGTATTTGAAACTTCAAGATGGCGTATGACTCTCTTTTTAACACGGTAAGTTTGGGAAAAGGTGGTATAAATAAAAACTGAATAAAATACTGTTAAAAACTCGCTCAATATATGTTACCGTGACATAGCTTGACATATATTCGGCAGGTTTTTAATAGTATTTTCCTAGTTTTTTTTATTTATAACACCTTTTCCCATACTTACGGTGTTAAGGAGGGACTGAGGCGCCATCTCGAATTTTCCAATACATCGGTAACACTGTATGGTTTTCGAGCTGAATAAACATGTTACATTGAATAAAAACACGAAAATATATCCAGTATGGAAGGAAAGTAACTTATCTTGCCTTTGATAACATGTATTTGTTATATATTTGTTTTTTGACAACTTTTTCGAATCTATGTGTACAGTAATACAAACCCGTTTTTCGAGCTGAATAAATATGTTACATTGAATAAAAAAGGAAAAATATATCCAGTTTGGTAGAAAAGTAACTTATCTTGCCTTTGATAACATTTATTTGTTATATATTTGTTTTTTGACAACTTTTTCGAATCTATGTGTGCATATATATATAAACATAAGTATTTTTAAATTTTATCTTTCTAGCTTTAAAAAAAAGTTTTAAAATTTTATCAGCCGGCATAATTTATTTTAAAATATTGAAAAATTTCCGGAAAATTAATTTTCGCTGGATTTTTAAAACATGTGTGTCAACAGCTTAAAAAATCGTCTCTTACAAATAACATGTTTTAAAGAGTGTGTGTGCGTGTGTGCGCGTGTGCTGGGTAGTAGTATTAATACTAATAATCTGTCCAGCGTTTGTTTTCGTGTTGTGTGTACGTGTGTGCAGCTAGCGCCAGAATGGCGGACGTGGTGTCGGAGGTTGGATTGTGATTGCTGGTGTAAGTTTCGTATTTTTGTAATTTGTAAATGGCAAGTGGGAAAAAAAACCCTTCCAAGATGGACAATAAATAAGACCATAATATTTTATGGTAAATTTAAGAGCCTATGAACCATAGTTTTTTAGGAGATGTGATTATTGGATTAACCAATCAGCAATCGTCTGTGGCACACACATCTCTGTTTATATATATATATATATATATATATATATATATATATATATATATATATATATATACATATAATGTGTAATACAACTATAAGTATCGGGAAACATGTAGATAAAACAATATTATAATAAAATAAGATTCAATAAATCCTTTCACGGTAGCTTGACTGAAAAGGACCATTTCAAAATTATTTACTCACATCGATCTTGTAGTACAAACACTATCAATGTGAACCACGGACTTATTTATTTAAATGTTTTTCACTAACTTGTGATAATTCGTGTTTGCAAGTTAATCGCTAAAAAAAAGAGTGGATAAATAAATAAAACAATATATTTAACAATTTGACCTCGTTCTCGTTAACAATAGCAATCATTAAAAAATATTGCGATAAGTTTTAATGTTTCTATGTGAAAATTCTACATGAGAGAATTCTTTTCTGGTCAAATAAAAATGGCGAGTGGGAACCCCATTAAGAATTTCATATCAGCGAGCAAAAAAAAAAAAAGAGAAAAATGTACAAATTAATCAATAGAGCACAATAGACGATTTTGGACGGCCTGTGAATCAAATATATTGTGCGCTGAAAATCTATTTTCTATTGTTGTGCGAAAATACCAGTTGACTAGAATTCGTGGGTTATCTCATTTGATTTTTTATGTTGTCTTGTAGCTTCTGCTTTTTATAATAAAAAATGGCCATTGCTCTTATCAGCAGAAAAGGCGGGAAATTAGCTCACTTTGAACAACGCTTGGAAGAGATCGCAAAGATGAAATGGATATGCAACTTTAAAAAAAAAGGAAAAAAATATATGCGTATATTCATGACACTGTGTAAATTAGTTAATACATGTATATATGCAATATAGTTATAAAAAGGTTTATCCTTTTGAATATGCACCTTTAGCATTTCATTCTATTTTTATGCATAGGTGTATGCATATATATATATATATATATATATATTTAAATACATAGATACATGTATCTATACATATACGTACATATATGTATATATATACAGATATATATATATATATATATATATATATATATATATATATATATATATATATATATATATATATACCTGTACCTGGCGTATATAGCTAAATGTAAAGGAGATTATAACAAAATACGCAATGCGCAGTAAAAGTAGGGCAATGATAGCAGAAGCTTCAATTGTGACACATCTTTAATGTGCTAGTATAATACATTTTATATTCGCACAGAATAAATTACTCATACACACACACACACACACACACACACATATATATATATATATATATATATATATATATATATATATATATATATATATATTGTACGTAATTAATGGTTTAAAGATCTCACGCGTTAATAAATAATCCGTATATATCACTATGGTTGGATTCCTCATTGAATGATTATCGGGTAAAAATCGAATGAACACTAGTCGGAAAAAAATACTGAACTCAATCGTCTTGCGTTTTAAATCGGTAAGAATATGTTAAAATGCGTAACTACCATGTTTCTTTTGTGTGATCTAAATTTCTCGCCCAGGACTTGACAAGCCAGTTCTCTTACAAACTCACAGGTATCTGCCTTCTGCGAATAAGTATACTTTGCTATCATTAATTCGTTTCCTTGCAGGTTTCTCAGTCCCATATTCATTCTCCGGAATTTCTTACTACGGACACTCGCCATATTCAAGTCATAAAATTTCTTGTGCCCCTTATATCATGAAAACTTTCTGATCTCAACTGATGTGGATCCTGCTTTAATAATGTATATGTCCTTTATATAACATTTTCTTGTTACAGTTCTAGAATTTTACACAGAATTAACAACGTCATAATTTTGTGTGTAATTAATTTGTTTGTAAATTTTAAGGATATTTAAAGTCGGTAAAAATGTATAATAAAAGTGGCGCTTTCGTTTGGTTTTAGGCTTTAATAGTTACATACATATATTTATTATAAAAAAAAATTATAATTTAAAAAAATTGTATTTTTGCCACATGCCTAACATTTTATACAAAGAATATTTGTACGCAAACAGTTAACATATAAACACATTTTATTTTATTGTCCCTATATTAATCACTGATAAATGTAAAATACTACTAAATCTAAAATTACAACTTAAAGTAATTAATAAATCAACATTTACTATAAAAAATAATAAAGTTTCTTTTTAACGTATTGTCAAAATAGCGGCGGTAAGTATCTATTAACGTTGCTGTTAATTGTATTAATTAGAGCCCCCCCCTACATTATTTAGAATCTAAGCGCTTCCATGTGTTTCACCCATCTGCTCTCTGGTTGCCCTAAATGTACCATCCAGAAACTTAAATATAATATGCACAAGCATCACTTATAAATTTCCCTTGACCAGGCTCTTATATATATGAATCATGATTCATAGCAACCTCTTAAGTTTCAAACCCACTCCTCTTTTGTTGGCGTGAATTGAAGAAAAAATGTAAATTTAAAGAAGAATATTCGAAATGAGAATGTTTATGATTATACATAACATTTGATAACACTACCTCTTCTGTTTCTGACTCTATCTTTAGTAAACTTGTTTCAGCACCTAAGCTTTACACGGTTCCGTACGTAACATCCTTGCCCGCATTTTTCGTATTCGAGAACCGTCGAGTAAGATATTTTTAATGTAAAATTTAAGGACTTGAGCAAAATTCTGAACTTTTTTTTTTGCAATACACAATACATTGTGCGCATTCTGTATTGTAGTAAATCTATATTATTTTTGTCAGTTTTCAGTATATAACATTGCATTTTATCTGTTCTTGGAGAGAAGCTGGAAAACCTGTTTGAACGAATGCATCTTATTTCAAACCGATGGTTTGTTTTATATATATATAGTTTTTATTTACTTTCCATGTGTCGAACACAGAAGAATGGAAAGTGAGTATCTTTGCTTAGGTTGTTAATTCTAGGTCTCCGATTTTGATACACGTCAACTCCCTCACCGGTGAGGTTGGGGACGACCTATTAAACTGTTCGCCCTGCTCAACGTTTAAATTCCAAATCGACTCTCTGCCCAGCAAACCTGAACACGGGATAACAACCACGTCCTTCCGGTAATTAATGTTTGAGCTTCCGCTGCCACGTGTCCATTTTATACCTCAATAATATTTTGACAACATTTATCAAAACATAGCTTCTCATCTATTCGTATATTTACCTCGCCAGCTTGCTAAATAGATAGGTCGAGATAGATAAATAGCTAGATAAATAAATACACAAAGATATATAGATAGATCGACCAACAGATAAATAATTGATAACTTCTGGTGTTCCACAGTTATATAGCAATTCTGTCCGCTGTAATCGAATATTGTAGTAATTCGATGATATTTTGTCAGTTTTCAGTATATAACCTTTGTAGTCTACATAGGAGCTTTACTTACAATTTACTGTTATCAGATGAATTAAGCCGGTACTCAAGGAGTTCACATTTTCGCATGATGCCACGAATGAAGTTACAAATTTCATTCTTATAAATAACTGATAATCGATAAGGTACATTTAAATTAAATTGGACGTTGCATCGGTCGGAATGTTTAACATATGATTGTGATACTATAGGTACCCGTTCCCAAGTTTTGCGAAATAGGGGTGAACGAGAGTAAAGTAATGTATAACAGGAAATAGCGGAAAGAGTTTGGAAGGTTAAGAGAGTTGTGGCAATTATTATAATAAGAAGGTTGGGAGCCATTAAAATAACAATATTAGGAACATTATTTAAATAATGTAGAGTGAGCAATAGATGTAAATTTAGGATCGGCAATCAGTACAATTGACGACGGATTGTGTTGCGAACTAAATCGAGATTGCTAACAGCAACAGACAAACTAAGCTTCGACAGATGATGTATATATAAACTTAGCCTGGAGAGTAGTTTAACACGATTGTGTAACGCATACACTCAAAATGCAAAATACACACTTGAAGTGTCGGAATTTGTATTTCCTTTTGTTCTATTGTTTTATTTTATTTTTCACATGTGAACCACGTGCGCAACCGGTGTAGTACGCAGTGTAATAATTAGGGCTATGGCAATAGAATATTGTTTTCATTATTTTGATTCTTGAGTATATATCAGTTAATATCATATGTTTTTTTTTGTTTTTTTTTAGATAGAGTGATGTTGTTCTCGATTAATTAACTGTGTTTAACTGTGTCGGATCTCTACTTGAGAGTGAAAACATGGATAAAAATATTCTCTTGCCATAACCCTTAGTTATAATATATGGAAAGAAAACCTCCCCAGTGTGGGCTTAGAATGTTCGTAGCATGGACTGAAATGATTTGAGAATCATACGAGTAAGACATAGTGTGGTTTTTCATGCAGAATTACTTATAATTCCATCTTGACATTATTATAGAAGTCTGCAAACGCGTATATTGCAATTGTCTGGCCTACTGGGAAATGTAATTTTTTGAGGCAGGTTCAGGCGGACGTTAAAGAACATAAGAGGGACTGTTAAGAAGGTAGAAACGCCTGGTCGGAGGGGCTTACTTTAACATTTCCTAAAGCTAAGGTATACAATCATGTAAAACGGATGTTAAACCGATGATGATGACGATGATGATGATGATGATTTCAGGAAAACTTTTATGATTAAGTGAGCAATGAAAAATGATTCTCTTAAGAAAAGCAATTTCAGTGAGTTCCAAAATGCAAAAAAATATGGTAATTTTAATTTTACATTAAAAAGATACTTTATCTGAACATGAAAAACAATGTGGTAAATATTGAACATTATCAAGAATCAGACAATGTTCCAAATTTACTTAACTCGCGTCTATTTCTCTTTGTTTAAAAAAGTACTTTGTCGTTCATTATCTGTTCATAGTGATAGTCACATTTAATATGCCACGACAAACTGTAGCCCCAAATTCTGAACAACATATATCATATTTAGGCGAGTGTAAATTTAGATGCAATTATTTAAACTTATGCGTTATGCAATGAAAATAGTCGGTCAAAATCAATATAAGTTCTCTGGCGTTTTGCGTTCATGCCTTGTTTACTTTCTCAACCGGTCACTTTCACATACGCGAAATTCAATTTTCATCATAAAAACATGTATCCGTTTAATTCCAACATTCACTTGCACTTATATTATGCATGAATATTTCTGAATGTGAATTGATCTTATTTTTCGGTTTTATGAATGATAGCTAAGTTTTTCTAAACGTAGAAATGTACTTTAATTAAGCATAATATTTATTAGAATTCCAAATATAATAGTAGAATAAATACCTTAATAGTATATAGTATAGTATATCTCTCTACTATTATATAAAAGAAACATTTGTCTGTGTGTGTGGGTGGGTGTTTGGGGGGTCTGTGTGTGTGTGTGTGTGTGTGTGTGTGTGTGTGTGTGTGTGGATTCGTTCCTTATAGATCGTAAAACAACTGCCCCGATTGTTGTGAAGTATCCCACAAACGAATCGTATATAATCGATTTTATTAAAAAAAAAATGGGCAATTTACCGATTTCGATGACAATAAAAAAAAAAACGGAAATGTGAAACATTCATTGATCATCATTCAATCTCGGGCAACGCCGGGTCTCCGTGCTAGTATATATATATATATATATATATATATATATATATATATATATATATATATATATAAAACAAAATAAACGTGAAATCACCTTTTTCTTCGCCATATTCCATCTGTTTCACTTTTTGTTATCAAGTAAGATTTTTGACTTACTTGCAGTTTCATAAAATACATTTGTATGCAAAATCCGATGCCACATTTTGCTAATTCCTACCCTCTGATGAGAAGGAAAGTATTTCTTCGAAGCTCCGCGGATCAAGGAGTATCCACTTTTTGAGTGTTTCCTTTTCAGATAAAATATGTTTTTAACTCTTTTTCAAAGTGTTTTAACATATTTTATTAAGTATTTGCTCATATATATATATATATATATATATATATATATATATATATATATATATATATATATATATATTGCTCAATGCAGTTAATCAACTGAGAACCACATCACTCTTCACAAAACATAACATATCAAACGATATATACTTGGGAGTCAAAATAATGAAAAGAACATTCAGTTTTCCCAGCCCTAATTATTTCATGTGAAAGAGGTGTAGAGTTTTATATTAGTTTCTTTTAATCTGCCTTGTATTGAGCCAATGTTTTCTTTTGAGGTTTAGAGAAAGCATTTTATAATGTAAAACACTTTTTAATAATTTTTATATTGATTCTCTATTATCGGCTTCGATTTTCGATAATTTTACAATATGTCCCGGTCATTGCAATTAATTATTAATTGTGTTTTTCGACTTCAAGATATACTATTCATACATCGCTTTGCATATGTTTCATTTTTTAATTGAAGTAACACAACCTTTTGTTTCGATAAATTTTAATTGATGTCTGAATTCTTATTATAATCAAGGCACATCTAAGATTGCACATTTTCCTGTTTGAACGTTAAGGATTATAAGATTCATTGATCATTTGGTATATTAAAATTCACCGTTTTAAACGTAAATATGATTCATTCAAATTTCAGACAAGCAGGGAGACCCGATGTTACCCAGTAACGTATGTTTCACTCTGCCACATTTCATGTGCCAGGCACATAAATTAAATTTGTTTGAAATTGTGAAAGAAAAGTCGTTTCAGCTGTTTATGAGTGCATAGGGAACTAACACACAGAAATGCGCACACATGTATATTTTTTATATATAATAGTAAATACATTACGCATTGTCTTCCTGGACTATATATAGTGCATCTTCCTGTAATAAATACCAATTTTTTTGCAAATAGAGATATCTTTTTAGTGGCGAGAGACAATGGATAGCACCTGCAAGATTTATTGCGAGAAAGATGCAATGTAATGTAACGGTTACTCACTCGCTGTTATTATTCTTCTTTTACCGTAACTGGTTGTTTAATAAAGTAGAGGGATAATACCATGATAAGTAGATGTAGTTATGTCATACAACACACCCCAGCCGGTACTGATCAGACCCAACATTACTTAACTTCAGAAAGCTAATATTGCAGGTGGTTCGACGCGCATATTAAATAGATATGTTGAAATAATATGTTTGTGTTTTTGCTTATTCTTTACTTATTTTTCCTGTCTATTTTTAAAAAGAAATTGCGGCTTTAATCATCAAAGTTAGATTTGACCTTTGAACTGAAATTTGCAAAAGACCTTAGTGACACAAATCCAACAAACGCAAACAGTCTGTCTTCTCTTTTAAAGTTGTTGTTTTTTTATCAATGGCGGAGAAGGTCGTGAAAAAAGGCAAACAAACACATCAATGGGTGCCGACCGTTTTATCCATACAAACAGGTTATTTATTTTGTGCACACATTCTATCGAGATCAACGATGCCTGAACAATCATTTGAACATGTGTATATAAGTAAGTGTGTGTGCCCAATTGGTACATTGCTTCTGTGTATGGCTGGGTGTGTGTGAGTGTATGGGTGTATGTGTGTGTGTACGTGTAAATGTGTGTGTGCGTGTAAACTATGGATATATGTGCGTTGAGAGTGGGATATAGAAATTAACATAAAATACTAACAAAAATCGACTAGTAAACTTTACTGATACAATATGGGCGATTAAGTTTGCTTATTATTATATTATCTTCGACTGTTCACGACAATATATTCCACAGTGACTGAGATTTTTCTGGTAGATGTCTCCGCTTATCAAGGCCAAAAGTCCACTCAATAATAAACGTAAAATGGAGTGCCGAATAAACTGTGAGAAATCACCGTCATAATTAACATAGATGATGGTGATTAAGATAAACTTGATTACCGAAGAGGGCGGACCAGCAGGAATTGGTTTGGATAATACGCTTAGCCATTTAATGTAACAATTCTGAATCACTTTTATTGATAGTATATACTCCAACAACAATAATATAAACGTTGCATTTTTCGAGCCTTTCCCTGATTTCACATTTTCCACTCTAAAAGCGTTCAACAAGTGAATGCATTATAAACTCATTTTGTCTGTCCTAAACTAACAACATACAATCGTATGTAAAATAGGAACAATTAATAAAAAATTTTTAACACACATTTATTTATTTTCCAATCATAGCAATGCCGTGTAACGATGCAACTCCTAATCTTGTACAAAAAATATACTGAACAATCAGAAAATTTTTAGAATTTACTACCAAGAATAATATGTCACCGGAATTGTAATTTTACATTCTTCTAAGGATCGACAACATTTGGCCACTATATTCGGCGACCACGCGCCTTTTCGGCTATATAAAGGATTAAAATAACTAGAGAGCTCTTACATACATTTATTAGGCAGCGAAAACAAAGAACGTTTTACTTTCGAGGAAACAGAAAAGTCAAAACCTTAAAAATTATTTGTCTTACTAAGGATTTTTTACAGCGAAATTAATTAGGAAAAAGAAACGTAATTATCTTTGCATCTGAAAGCTGCTTTTTAAAAACAGTTGTCGGATTGTTCTATATTTTCCATTTTTGCTTGTAAAATCGACACATTTTCACCTTCATAGTCGGAAACTACGCGCGTTTTCAGCTTAAAAAAAAGCAAAAACAAAAACCAACAAAATCAAGAGAATTCATATATACAGATCTCAGCCAGCGCGATCTTCATAACAACACGAGAATAATGGACGTTTTACTTACGAAAAAAGTAACTAAGTTAGCTTGTATTCCTCTAGCGTGAGTCTTTAAATCAGAAATTAATTAGAAAAAAAGAATAAAATATTTTTTCTTTGCATCTACAAGCGTGTTTTTAAAAGCATGTGTCCGTTTGGTCTGCATTTTTCATATCTGCACCATATATCCATCCATCCATACATATATATATATATATATATATATATATATATATATATATATATAATATCAGCGACCGATTTGCTAAGCTAATCTCTTTGTCTGTGCAACGGTGCTATTTTGCATCGAATCCACGGGTTGTTTTTTCAACTACATCTATGGTTCCGTCCATTTGCAAAGATGGCCCCACCAAAATAATTCTATTATTTAATTATTTAAATGTAGTTGCAGTGCGCACTATGTTAGGCGAACATCGCAAAGATAAGATTTCCGTGTTAAACAACATGTACCAGCAAAGATTTGTTCTGCACATTTTTAACCCTCAGATGTTCTGAACAATATGTATAGTTCTGCCATTTGCGACCACCTTATAAAAAACAAGAATTTCAGCGCTGATATGTTTACGATCTTGAGTAAGTCGCACTCGCCCTTTCATATGAAAATTCTAGACTATTTTTATTAAGTCTTTGAGACCTTCTCTTTGTAAGCAAACAGTAAATCTTCAAGAACTTAATTTAGTCTCTAGGTATATTTCTCCCGTTTATTTTTCGTTTATTTTCCTTCCTCCCCCCACCATATTTATGCCTTGTTTTAAAATCATATTTTCCTCGAGTTAGCTCTATTGAGCGAGGAATGAACCTGGTTAGATAGCCTTTATTTCCATTTTTTTTAAATTATGTTGATTGGTCTGTATTTAGCCATTATTAAATTCTGTACCCACCGATTTTTTTCTAAAATATATATACTTATATATATATATATATATATATATATATATATATATATATATATATATATATATATATATATTTTAATATATGTACGTATATATATATATATTAATATATGTACATACATATATTAGTATATGCATGCTATATATATAAATATGTGAATGTATATATAAAGCTATGTATATACATATATATATATAAATATATATATATACATACATAAACATATATGTATATAAATATATAGATATATGTGCGGATCTTAGTGTTTTCATGTGTTTGTATGTCGCTATATGTATACATACATATATATATGTATAGGTATATATATATACATATATATATATATATATATATATATCAGAAACAGAAATTTTATACGGTATCGGTAATTGTATCGGAATCGGGAAAATATTGGAATCGTCCTATCATTAATATCTATATATATATATATATATATATATATATATATATATATATATATATACATATATATATATAAATGTATATATATATATATACATAAGAAAGATAATAAATTAAGATAAAATAAAATAATAATATCTATAATATACCTGTTTACTATATATATATATACAAACATAATTATATATATATATATATATATATATATATATATATATATATATATATATATATATATATATATATATATATATAATAACCATGTCTATATATACGATTGTTTTATCTTAATTTACCTTTCTGTATAAATGCAAAACATTGTGTAAATACTTAATAAGAAAGCAAAATGAATGAATAAATGGTTACCTTTTTTATAATGTCAAAACGCTATACGTTATATGGTCCTACGCTAAACTCTTTCAAAACGACACGTTACGATGTAAAGAAAACATTGTCTTAAGATCTCATAATCTTCTGATGTCACGAAATTAAATTAGAAGACACAACAGGAGTTCTAACGTATTTTTTTTAATTATATATATATATATATATACATATATATACATATATATATATGTGTATATATATTATTATTATTATTATTATTATTTTTATTATTATTATTATTATCATTACATTTAATCTGTTTATACCAGTCATATTGGTAGAGCTACGGGCGCACTTAATATTATAAATTTAAATTGGAGTTGTTTACATGCATTTATATCAAATCTATTAATCAAAACCACGTTTGTAAACACACATATATCTATAATATAAAGCTGAACCTCTGTTTGTGAGTCTTGTCACGAATAGGCTCCTATATGGTTTACTATTATAGAAAACTGATCCCATATAATGATAGAGGATATATCGAGATACAGGAATGGCTATGTTTAATCTGGCATAATGATGATTTATCTGCCTACGCGCCTGGTCCACAAAGTATGGAAATAAAATATTAAAAAAAAAAAAAACGTGTACAAGTGTTTTTGATATAGATGTGAATAATAATACTTTGATAATTATGTTTTAACTTAAATAGGGATTGTATATTAAAATTGTGCGGTCTGCGTTCGCGCCTGGTCTCCATAGAATGGAAATAGGCACAGACATTAGTAAAGACTTTTCATATCTATCTGCGTAAGTATACTTTTATAATTATGTTTCAGTTTGAAGAAATATGGTATAATAAAATAATGGGGGGTTCGTTTGCGCCTGACCTCCATAGAATGGAAATATGTCACAAAGTTTAACAAGGTTTTTTTAATATAGATCCACAGAATATTGTGATAAGCGTTTCAGTGTGACCAGGTATGGTATAATAAATTATGGGGTTTATCTATTTTATTTTTACTTTCATCATATTTTGCTTGGGTTTTGGTACCTCCAAATTTTAAGTTATCTCTTTACAACCCTTCCTTTTCATAACCTATCATACTTTCATAAATCAGTGTCTATTTTCTGTAGGCTGTTTTTGAAGCTAGTAAACGACGGTAATGTTGCTAGTATGTATATATGTGCATAAGCGTATGTTAAAAGAATTCCTTTTCATTAAAGGATTTCTCTCATCAGACAGAGTAATTGTGGGATAAAATATTCCCCCATTAAATCCCACAGATCCATTGGAAGTTATTCTCTTGAGGAAATATTTTAATATGTATTATACTAGACTTTTGTGGAAAAAGACGCAAAAATAAGGACAGAAAAATACCGTTTTGTTATTGTTTCAGTGCTGGTCACTCCCCTCGGGGCGATAGCAAGTGTTACCCACTTGTATTCGAAAAACATAATGAGACTAACAGTTTATGAAAACAACATTGCCTTTGACTGCGAGGGATGAAAAATTGTTTTAGCTGAAATATTTCTTTTAAAATTGTAAAATAACTTAATAGCATATAAATATTTCTTCCGTTTGAAAACGATCCTTTTAAAAAAAAAAACATTTAGTTATTTACGTGGCATTTAATTTATAAACTTTTATCTAGAACGTGATGTTGGTACAATTATCATGTAAACAAAACCAAATAACACTTTGTAGTGAAAAGTGACACAATTACTACGTTTTCATATCTAGCAAATCATTGAAACAGTAAAAATAATTATTCTTGTATCACTTTGCTGATATTTTAAGAAAAAAATGCAATGCATTTTTTTAGATATACATTTTTTAACCGAATTGTTTACACAGATGAATAAACTGTATTTTGCTGACTTTAATTTTTTAATAGATGTCATTGTCTAGGATATTAATGAATATTTTATCAGGAACAAAAAACAGAGACTGACTAAATGATACTTTTTCTTTTGTGTGTGTGAAAATTGCAATTGGAAAGCAACTGAATATAATAGGCAGACATATGCAGTTTCTTCCAGTTCTTCGGAAAGAGATAATGGAATATAAAGCTCTATTAATGTAAGGTGTTATAACCTTTCCAAGTAAAAGCATACAAAAAATAGCCTACTAAATAATGGGATTCAAAGACAATATTGAATTTCCACAAGGAATCTAACATGATGATGGAACTAGTAAAATGTAAATAGTTGACTGATACATGAATGTGTAGCGAGAGTAACATATTTATGGAAAATCATATATGGATCTACCTTGGTATTG
This sequence comes from Euprymna scolopes, assembly GCF_053919585.1. Taxonomy (NCBI): domain Eukaryota; kingdom Metazoa; phylum Mollusca; class Cephalopoda; order Sepiida; family Sepiolidae; genus Euprymna; species Euprymna scolopes. The sequence goes on along the minus strand of NC_136515.1, from coordinate 46,032,522 downwards.
ATCACTCTTCTCTAAAGCTCGTTAAATTAATTGGTTGTTTTACCTTTTGAATTATATTAACCCGGAATACTATATATATATATATATATATATATATATATATATATATATATATTAATACATATATATAGATGTATGCGTATATATATATATATAATGCATGTATATATATATATATATATGTGTATATGTATATAAAAATATCGGTGTATATACATTTATATATATATATATATATATATATATATATATATATATATATATATATATATGAACAAATGATTAATAAAACATGTTAAAAGACATCTTGAAAAAGAGTTAAAAACATATTTAATTTTAAAAAGGAAGCACAAGATTAGTGGATAGTCCTTAATCGGCGGAGTTTCGAAAAAATACTCTCCTTCTCATCAGAGGGCAGGAATTAGCAAAATGCGGGATCGGATTTTGCATGGAAAAGTTTTAATGAAACTAAAAGTAAGTCACAGATCTTACTTGGTTAAAAAAAGAGTGAGTTAAGGGGAATAGGAGGTAAAAGAAAAAAATGATAAAAAGATTTCACACGAATGGATAGTCCGGTGAGGGGTAAATATCATATAATGGTAAAATTCAAACACGGTCGAATTAAAAATTTCCAATCCAACAGGTAAGGTCCAAATAGTCAAAATGATCCAAAGGGCAGAATTCCTTGGAAAAAATCACAAATCGAATGAGTTCCAAATAATTAAAAGAAAAGTTCAAATGTGCACAGAAAAAGCACTGGGGAGAATATTTAAAACACGTCTGTCAAGGCCGGAGGCATCAAGTATATATATATATATATATATATATATATATATATATATATATATATATGTAACATTTTGAATATTTATATGAATAACTTCATTGCCGAATATATTTTCCAAGACCCACTACCTTGCTCGAATTACCTATCGAGCACTGTCGAAGTAACAACTCAATAAAATTATATATAAGTACATCCATTCAATTAAATATCTCTCTATCTCTTTCCATATATATATATATATATATATATATATATATATATATATATATATATATATATTATTTTTAAAACAGTAATCAACGTACACGCGCGTTTCAAGGTCATTACCTCTAATCAGCGTAGTTTAACTGATTCTAGGGATCGAACCTCAGACCATGTTTATCACAGTCCGGTGCCTTAACCGTTAGGCCATAATCTCTAGATTAATTATACTGTTTATTTTTATCGCTTATAAATTTAGATTTTGTTATTGTTGTTGTTTTCCAAGCGATACATACGGTTAATAGGCGGGGCCAATATTAACCGTATGTATCGCTTGAAAAACAACAACAATAACAAATATATATATATATATATATATATATATATATATATATATATATATATATATATATATATATATATATATATATATCTGCGAGTGTGCATGTATATTTTTTTACATAGGAATTGCGTTTAGATTTTTATCCTGATAATATTTATTATGTCATCATATTCTGATTGTTACTTTTAAAACAGACGCCATATATGTTCGGGTCAACGCGTACTTCTTCTACTGATAAATACGATACATGTAAATCCATTTTGTTGAACCTTATTTATTTGTTCTACACCTAAAAGCAATACAAGACAGAGGTTCGTTATATTCACCCTCTCTTACATTTATTTAGAGGAACGCGTCAAACATGTCCTGCTGTGAACTTTTTTTGGAGTGGTCAGTTTGTTTGTGCATTTGTGAAAGTCTTCGCGACATTCTGTACTCATTGCCCTTTTCTCGCGTTGATTCTGGTCCCCATATGTGTTTTTGTTTTCTTTAGTTTATTTTCTTTTCTTTCATGTCAGTGTCCATCGTTCCATAACCTGGTTCATGCTTCCTGTCTTAAGGTTCGTCTCCTGTGTTCGGAGAGAAGGGCAACGAAGGGGGTAACGTGATAGCCTGACATTTTTATGCTTCTTTCATAATTCATCAGAAAGATATTCTGGTCCATATTTTTGTTTAATTCGTTAGGGTATAAAAACAACTAGACGTTAGTCTATTTCTGGATTTAACTCGATATAATCAACGACCTAAACTATACATAAATAAATAAATAACGCGCGCTCTGTTGGGCCTCCTGGTAAAGTGCATTTTTTTACATTGTTGCATTTTACATATATTCTTTTATATAACAGTGGCGCGTTCAAATTTAATCCCAAATATTTTAGCCTGTGATCAGGAAATGTATTTTAGTAGCTTATATATATATATATATATATATATATATATATATATATATATATATATACATATATATTACGGAGTTTACTACACTGACCAAACCCTGTTGAACACATTTTAAGTGTCTATTTGTCTATTGAAACTGAAGTTGCTCATCTCTCTCCAGTCTTACCGGTTCTATCTCTTTTTCTCTCCTCTCTATCTCTCTCTTTCGCTCTTAAAATATACATGTATGCATCTGCATACATATATATACGTATATATATATATATATATATATATATATATATATATATATATATATATATATATATATATGCCATATGCATATACATCTATATGCATATATATGCCTATATATATGTATATGCATATATATGTTTATGCATATGTATATATACGATTATATATGCGTATATAAACGTATATGTATGCATATATGTACGTATATATATATATATATATCAATATATGGCTATCAATATATATATATATATATATATATATATATATATATATATATATATATATATATATATATATATATATAACACGACATCTCTCCCGTTGAATATAGACATATTAGTTTCTGGCAGCAAAGTTTTCCAAATCGAAAGAAATGATTCGTTTAATATTAATGAAGGCTTAATGTAGTACCATCCATACTTTTTTTAATCTATTATTAAAACAAGTTAATGCATATGATTCCACAAGAGGGCGCAGAGACACGTCATCGTTTACATCAGAGTTTCTTTCTCCGACATACATATCTCTAATAAAACTGACTATAAACCGCTTTCGAAATATTTATGTCCGGACACAATTCATATAGCGCATACTATTCCGAAATTGTTTCCCATCCGGTACATCCCATTGTCATAATTGCTTAACTTCTGTGATATGCTTAAGCCGGTTTGTTAATTTAATTATGCTGCTCATATATATCTATATAAGAATTAAAAAGCGTTGGAAATGCAAAAGAATATAGGGATGGTATGCCAAAAAGTATACAAACAAGATAGCTATGAATGGCTAGGCACATGGAAATAGAATTGCATCCAAAGTATAGCCCTATAGCTTTTTACAACCTTAATGATGGCACGGAATGAAAATTGGAGAAAAACTATAGGGCTATACTTTGAATGCAATTCTATTTCCATGTGCATAGCCATTCATAGCTATCTTGTTTGTATACGTTTTGGCATACCATCCCTATATCCTTTTGCATTTCCAATGCTTTTTTTATTCTTGTTAATTAGTATTTTTACTTACAGTCTTATTTTTAGACTTACATTCATGATAGTATTGTCTTTTTTAGGAGGCGGCTCATTGCCGCCTCCATTAGTAGCAGGTCGCTTCCTGCTGGGGTTTAGGTCTTTTTATAATAGTTTGTGCATGAGGCAGCTTTTTCCCCCTTGGGATCCCTGTTATACCGTGCTTTTGAGTCAGCACGTGAGGCAGCCTTCTTTGCCTCAGGATTTGCATGATACTTAATTTTTTTATTATTTCAGCATTTTTCTGATAGTATTCTTTTTGCTCAGATAATACCTTGACTTTGTTTTTTTCATAGTCTATATTTCTCTGAGCTTTTTTACTACGTGCTGACTTTGGCATTTTTTATTAAATGTAAACGTATAACACTTATGTGTATCTTACTATAATATCACTTATCTTATAGCAAGACAACTCTCGTAGAATTGAGATACTGCCCGTCACCAATAGTTAAAGTGTGGAACGGTATATACACCAATAGTGTAGTTGTTATCTTTATATGAAGTCCTAATCAGTGACAGTGTGAGGTTACTTGGTTAATTTATTGTAGTTTATTTTAGAAAACTTACTTGATTTTATTAGTAGATTGTGTATAGTAGCCACACTATCTAGTTATTTTTGTGGCTAGGGCTTGGATTTTGATTCTTTTTGGTCAGCTTCAAGTGAGTTCTTAGAAGATGACTTTCTTTCTTTTGCGGTTAATTTAACTCATTTCCTTTGGCGGTTGAGGAGTTATTAGAAGAACTGGTCTGATCTACTTTTCTTAGCGAGCGAAGAAATTCAGCTGCATTTAACAATGGTTGCTATAGTGTATTTTTGCGCATGTGTGGGAATTTCAAGTTTCCTCCTTATTTTCCAATAGTTTGACAGTAGTCATGTGTCTTTCTGCCAAGAGCGACAGACGTCAGTGTTAGCCGTGATCGTTTAGAGGTTAGGACCTCACGTTGTGGCCGTGCTAACCTAGGTTCGAACCCTGGTCACAGCATTGACATTTTGTACATATTTTACAGTCCAAAATCTGTAGAATTATTTGTTTTTATAACATTGTTTTTTGACGTCGTACTTGCTGATAGGTTACTCTTATATCAATTTTGATCAACTGAGATAAAGATTTCGTGGTTTCATTAACGCTGGTGGGTTACTGTTTAAAGAAAAAACCTTAACGTTCACCTCAAATATTCAGCGTCCAAGAAATATAGGTCACTGGCAAACTGGAACGTCTGTGAGCATCCGGTGTATTATTTGAAGCTGTCCCTTTTGAGAGAAGTTCCGTGTTCGAAGTGGTATGTCTACATTGGGTATATAGTGTTTAAAACTTGTTATTACACGTAATCTTATTTAATTATGGAGTTAGCTAAAAAGCGATGGGTCACTGCACTTCTCCGTGTAAAGAGCAGTCGATTGATGCTTGAACTGTTGTCAGAGACCGTTCGTACACCGAGATACATCGTCTCAAAAGAAAGAAGAAAGAAGAAAAAAGAAGAAAGAAGAAAGAAAAACAATTGTCCACTTTTGTACCCTTTTTTTTACTCTCTTTTGACATTTTAACCGACGTTCTGACACTCGCTGGATTCGTAAGACGCTTCTCTGTAAGAATATATGCTTTTTTGAAACTTATAAGTTGATTTTAGTTGAGATTTGGATAGTTTTGTTTTGTAGGCGTATATAGGCGTGTACGGGCCATCCCTATATAGAGAGTGCTACCGCCTCTCTGATAATTATAAAACATTGTGAAACGCCGACCGCACTTGCTTTTATCTTTTTTTTATGAAGAACATTATGGAAACCAGCTTATCTATATATCTATAAAAGTGAAAATGTGTATGTGTCTGTCTGTGTGTGTACATTGCCATCCACAATAACTCTGTCAATTTTTGGTCTGCAAACTCGAGATTTAATAAACGTTGTAGACAGATTTCGGAAAATCCTTTTGATCGGTTTTAGGTCAGAAATAATGCTGTTAACGGGTCAAAGTTCAACAATTTGACGTTTGATAACTCTACAAAATCTCCCCGCCAATTTTAGGTATAAACACTTGAAATTTTGAATGTAGTTTTTTTGGACATGCATCAAACATTTAAAGTTTATTTGAACCCAAAACAATAAATGTTAAAGGGGCAAAATTGGGGTCAAATTTTTACAAAACGACCTCTGCTGTCTCTACAAATTTACTCAGTTGATTGTTGGATTACTATTTGAAATTTTACATAAATTTTATTCAGACATAAGGCAAGCTTTTTAATCATTTTTTTGCCGAAAATCTGGCTATCAAGGGGTCAAAGTTCAACAGATTTTACATGCAGTCTCCAGCAAACTATTCAGACAATTTTGTGTCTAAACATTTGAAATTATACAAAAAGGGTATTCAGATATGCAGGGAGCGTTTAAATTAGTTTTTGTGCAAATGTTTCGCTGCCAATATGTCAAGTTTAAAACAGTTGACCTTTGCAAATTCTACCACACTCCTCATACAATCTTGAGTCTAAATACTTGAAATTCTAGATGTAGGTTACTGAGACATGGGTCAAATATTGTAAGTTGATTTGAGCCCAAAACAATAAATATTAAGGGGGTCGAAATTGGGGTTGAAGTAAAAAAAATGATTTTTCTGGTCCTTACCAACTTTTCTCTATGGTAGTTAAGGAAGCCTATTATATAGACAGGCATAACCGTAGATATGCACACTATTTAATATATACATATTCACATAACTTTTTGAACATTATGAATAGTACATGAGGGGCAAGCAAAAACAGGCTGATCTGCCAGTATTTAATAAAATTCACATTCTGTTTCTACAGTTTAACGGTATTGATTACGAATAAACTGTAGACTTTGCTTAATTTATAGACATAGTTTCAATAACGAAAATATGCTTTTTTATTTTCTTTGTTTTGATTTCGATTCTATCTATTCAAATCATATTTTTGTTACTTTTAACATTACGATTATTTAGTCAGTACAATATAATATGAAATAATTTACTCTATGATAATAAATATGAAATCTGCATTAAATAAATATTATATTTAGGCATATTTTACGACCGGGCAACGCCAATCGCCCTGAAGAGTATATATATATATATATATATATATATATATATATATATATATATATATATATATATATATATATATATATATATAACAGACAGCGAGTATATACATACATATATATATATATATATATATATATATATATATATATATATATATATATATATATAACAGACAGCGAGTATTTATTTTTTCTAAAATCGGATTGCTGCATCGGAAAGGCCAGTTAAAAATACATAAATACTTTGTTATTTTCTTTAATTTAATCCCTTTTTTAGAATTTATTAGACAAAATTTAACTTTTATTTTACCGTGCCAATAAATATGATCATCACTGTATATATATATATATATATATATATATATATATATATATATATATATATATATATATATATATATATATATATATATATATGGGCGTGTGTAGGGGGTGAGTGTGAGTGTTTAATTTTTTTATTACCGTTATATCTGTTTGGTTACATATGTATATATAACAGACAGTGGGCATATATATATATATATATATATATATATATATATATATATACATATGTATATATATATATATATATATATATATATATATATATATACACGCAGTCTGTTAGTTGTTAAACAAAGTAGTACCTCGAGCACAGTGTAGCGATGTGCAAATACTTATTTAATAGATATTTTGTGAATCATTTGCGAGCATCGATCCATAGTATTGTCGCTAGAGCTTACTGTCAACGCTATTGTTAATGCTTCGATCCACTGCTAGTGAAATGTGCTAGGCTAACCGCACTGATGAGTTGTGAACGAAACAGTCCTGTATGTGGATGACTCTATATATGTGAGTGTATATAATTATATATATATATATATATATATATATATATATATTTATATATATATATATAAACATTGTATGCGTATAATAAAATGTACCCTTCGTAAGAACTCAATTACTTTCGAATTACAAATTCGTGTCATATTATTTTTTCGCAATAAAACAGACAAATAAAACTGTGATTACAAGATTTTACAGTTCGAAGACGAATAATTTCTCTGCGGTTCTAATCGGATTTTTTTCCTTGTGATAATCTATCGATCCGTCAGTAGTTTTGATCTGCTTTCTTGTTCAATATCGATTTCTTTAACGAAGATGTCAGAATCCATTCGGTAATTCATGAATAGGTTGACATCGAATGGAACCGTAAAAGAGGAGAAAAGAAACATTGATCCGATTAGCGTTCAATCAGTTCGATTAGCGAATCATCCAATTTTTTTTCCTGATCGAATCGCAAGACAAATGAAATGTGTATATTACTCCGGACTTCTAATCAGACGCAGAAGAAGAGGTCAGACTCTTTCTAATCTGAGAAGATTGTCCATTTATGAAAAGAAAGAACCAGGTTATATCAACATCGATATATTTATTCCCATCTAAAATTATGCTAGTCATTCGAAAGATAGACAGTGGAAGAAAAAAAAATTAAACTAGAAAATTAAAAGTTGTTCTGTTTTCACAATGTTGTTTAATCAGAATTGGTTACTTGTATTATTATCATTATTTGAAACTACCATTCTCATCTTGGGTGTTATTCTCCGTCCAAATCTCTTAAAATAACAATTTCTTCTGAAGCAGTTTGTTCAGAAACTTTATTTTTCTTGAATTTTCAGTTATTATCAATGAAAACGATATATGTATAACCTTTGAAGCTACACCTGCATGTTCAATTACAGTATCTAAGTGTGTATTAATACTTTTTAATCATAAACATGACATTAACATATTCAGGTGCTATTTGGAATCGTGCAAGCAGAGTTCTGTGGGGATTACCCAGTGAGATCGCTGCCTACACTATCTCCTTCGTGTTAATTATTCTGACATCCCTTTTTTTGTTGGATGAGTTTATCTGTTTTATCTTCCATATCTTAAAAATGTCCGTGCTTTGCATTTTCCTGTATGTTTCCTGTTTTTGCTTCGACTATTTGTCCACAAGTTCGAAATGCGTTCGTTTTCAAGGTTTCCACGCAGTCGGGCTTATTCTTATATTTTTGGCTTCATACAATTATTATGTGATTTTATTATCATTTGGCTTCATACAATTATTATGTGATTGTATTATCGTTTCCTCCAAATATGATTTTCGGAAGAACCCCCCTCGCTTTTCTTTTATATCGCAAGTTTCTTAAGACGTCATTAGCTAAAGTCCAGAGTATGCTCCCGCGTTTCTTTTAACGGTTAATTTAAAAAAAAAAATCGTCGGAACGCTAATGTTTTAAAACTAAAACTCTTTTCAACAGTTTTCATTCTGGAGACGGATGTCTTTTTTCGAAATAAGTGACTTCTATATTAATCTATTTATCTTTAGATTCAAGAATGAATTAACTACAATTTGTTTCAGTATTTAATTTATATATTTATTTTCTGATTGTGTTATTTAATACTAGCGCTTTCTCATCCATACATGTTGTTTATTACATCTATCAGGCTGATTGCAAAAGTAGATTAGGAAATTGTATTCACTTTTACATCGTGAGAGGGGGATCTATCATCATACTTTGCCTTAAACACGCCAATTGGACATTTGTTAAGTACAATACTTTATATATATATATATATATATATATATATATACATATATATATATATATATATATATATATATATCTAATGGAGATAGAAAACGTATGTGGATGCGTTATCGGCAGCTCTCGTTACTCTCGCTTCTTTTTTTTATCCCTCAATCCTCATTTTTTAATGAGTGATTTTTCTGACAAAGGAAGAAGAAAAGCTGTAATCTAGGTTGTCACTATTTTGCGCGAATAGTTGGCAAAGGCGGCGGAAATTTTCGGTTTTCATGTCTATCCTTGTAGCCATGTCACTAGTAAGGGTGCTGGGGGTAAACATTTGATCTGATCTGACGTTATCCGCCTGATAGAGACCCGATTATTGGATTAAGCACTAAGGAGGCTATGGGGCTGCTGTATTGCCATTTGATGAATGGATTCTGGACCAAGCAGTAGCTTCTGGTGGGGGTTCTCGATGCCATATTAGTGGGCAATTGTAACGGATTTACCTTATAGGGACAAGATCAAAGTGTAGTATCTGTTCTTCAGATGCTGCACTCCTATTTCTTGTTCTCTTTCGGTGGAGGAGAAATCCTTCACGACTGAGACAATTTTTATTTTTGTACCTTTTCTCCACGTTAAAAAAAGACCCTGGTGTCTAACTCTGTCCCGTGGGGAGGCATAGTAAATAGGTACCTTATCATGTTATACAAAAAAACAAAAATTTTCGTTTCTTTTTCTCTCTTAGTTTCCCCTCGCTGTCCTGCTCTAAACTAGTCTAATGATCTAGTCCTCAAATTCCAAAACTCCATCATGGCAAGTTTCACGAAAAAATACACGATTAAACCCGGATCTCCAACTTACAACGCAGGCCCCACTAACATGTCTCCTCGTTCAGGGTTCCGCGTCTCCAATTGAGACACTACTGCGATTCGCTTGTAGACGTTGCTCACACAAGTGATATCCGAGCTATCAAAAGATTCAATATGCAATAGGGCGCTCAATCCTCAACTATAATTTATTTGTTATCGGGGTTGACATGAATGCGCACATAGGACGGGAAGACAACAAACATAGGTTCTCTTTCTATGATGGACCCAACCGAAATGGAGAGTATCTATAAATTTTCTCATTGAAAACATGAAGACCTGTTTTCAGAAAAGCCCCGGTAAGCTCTTGACCCATCGATCCTCAAATAGAGACAAGGCGCACCTCGACTATCTTTTTATGAATAAGAAGTGCATCAATAGTTGTCATAACTGTGAAGCCTATACAGTTTCTATGGTGTGTCTACTGAATATAGATTTGTAACGTCAAAGTTGAAGTTATGTCTACGAGCGATCAAAACTAAAAAAATCCTCTAGACAGCCCTACAACTGGTCAAAGTTGTCACACGACAATCAGATCAAACAGAGATTTATATTCGAACTGCGAAACAAATTTGATTCTTTATAAGCACAAGAGAAGGAATTAACTGCTATTACCACATATGAAAACTTCGTTAGATCGCACCAAGAAACAGCAAAGAAGTGTATACATCTGAAGCCCAAGGTAAAGCTAAAAGTACCGTGGGAAAATGACAAAATAATATAAAAACGAGAAAAGTTAAAAAAACATAATCAAAAAGCAACACAAATACCCTAAACGAGAGACTACAAAATTAAGGAAGCATACGCTTCAAGAGCTTTGTATGATGTATCTATCAGAACAACAGAATTATGTTAAAGAACAAATAGATACAAATCCAAAATGCAGCAGATAAAAAAAAAACAATCATATATGGCTTCGCAAGTATTAAATGAGATAGCTGAGTGCAAACAACCTGCCAAAGCTAATTTAAAGGGAAAAAATCCGGAAAATGCATGTTCGAAATGGAAAGCCCATTTTAAAAAGCTACTCGGAAAGAAACCAGAAGTGACAGACCAACCAATCAGCCGATTATTGTACAGGAACTCGATATTGAGAAGGGTGATTTTACAATGAAGGAACTTCTTACTGTACTAAAGAAGACCAAGAATCGTAAAGCTGCATGTTTAGATAACATACCTCCCTGAAGTATGGAAGACGATGGTTTCAATTACATCATTCTTAATTCATGCAATTCTGTATATAAACAAAAAGTTATTCATATATGGAGGAAAGGATGCATATTTCCCTTCCCCAAGAATGGTAACCCAAGAATACCAAGCAACTACAGAGGAATAACACTCACTTCAATTGCAGCAAAACTCTACAATACAAAGCTTCTCAACCGTATCCAACCAAAGATCGAATAAGTGCTCAGGAAGAACATAAATTGATTTAGAACGACTCGCTCTACTACTAGTCAAATAATAATAATAATAATAATAATAATAATAATAATAATAATAATAATAATAATAATAAAACGAGGTACCCAGAGAGACCAAAGGAATCTGGGGAATGAAGAAAGTGAAGATAACATCACTAATAGTAGGAGCGCTTGAAACGATACAAATAAAACTTTGAAAAAAGAATGGAAGAGATTGAAAACTGCAGAAACACTAAGGGCATCTCTTGAATGTGGAGTATTACACCACACATAAACTACACACAAACTTTATACAGAAACGACTACAAATGCAAAACACAAAGTAACATCACACGAAATCATGAAAACTGACACTGTATAAATGGAAAAGAACTGTTTCCACGTTCGTGTGTGTGTGTGAGATATATATATATATATATATATATATATATATATATATATATATATAGAGAGAGAGAGAGAGAGAGAGAGAGAGAGAGAGAGAGTCACCATAAGCAGCCACCACACCAAATAATAAAAGGCAAGGAGCAGGGTAAGATCGAGGAAAGAAACCACTAGTCATACCTCCGCGTGAAATGTGCAAAGAAGACTTGGACCTTGGGAAAGCTTATTGCCACCCAAATTCCAATGAGGAACAATGGTCGCTGCAAACAAGACAACAATGGTAAGTGACTGTTGTGGTAACGCAAAATATTTTGCAAAAGGTTATCGAAAGAGGTAGAGAGTACTAGAAATCTGGGGAGACTTGTTACTCAGACTCTACGGAAAACCAAAAATTGTTCTCAAAAAACTTTGATAATGTCTTGCGTGAACACTCATAGTGAGTTTATATTAATAATGACGACAAAGACGATCAAAATGAAAATCGAAAGAAAATCATAATAAGTCATTAATACCTCTTTCCCTGTTAGTATAAAAGATGAAATATAGCTAAATGCATTCAATAGATGATTACTTTTTCAAAACGAATTTGATATTTCAAAGGAAACCATAAGCGATTTTCTTCTTTGGTAATTCGCATTTCTTTGATCGACATTTTCTGTTTGTCTAATTTCTTCCCATGTCTGATTCAAATCCACGTTTGTTTGGTTTTGTTAGACTTTTCTGTGTCATGTGTTATTTTTATTACCTGTTAACTTTGAAACGCTAAATTGTTTGTTTTAATTTATTTTAGAATTAACTTTTCCTTTGTCTGTACCATTTTAATTTCCCCACCTTTGTTTTTGTTTATTTTTAAAGTTCGTCTGTTACGGTTAGAGTTTCACCCGCATTGTGTATTTTCTCAGGAGAACATCGCCACTAATGCAAAATTAAGTTTCACAGAATGCAACTCCGCTAGGATTGCGCAGTGCGCGCACAAGCCTTGGAACTATTTTTCTGACAATTTCTGAATACATATCCTTTTTGTATAACAGTTATGTTTAAATTACCATGTTAAATCAATGGTGTTTTTAGTCTTTGTTTATATTAGCAAATACTAAATGACGAATAAACACCACTCTGCGCTCCACTTCGGAATGGTGGATGGATGTCTATGTAGGATGGTAATATAGAAGTAGGAACTCACAGGACACGTTCTTTTCGTGTAACTGCTTACTGGAATAAATCAATTCCATCCTCTGTGCAACGTTGTCGTTACAGGTAAGACGAACCCACACATTTTCTGCAGAGAGATTCGAAACGGAATAGAAAAGGAAAAATATCGACACACTGTTTAAGTTATTGTCATAGTATATGTCATTTACTCATGACAATTGCTAAAATAACGTATCGAATCTTGTTTAAAAATCGCCAATACGTCATGCAGTGAACAAAGTTCTGCCTTGCCGTGATTCCCCCAAATCGATCTCGCCGGTCACGTGTCCAGATGTGTATCTTCGGCCGGATGTCTTCCTAGTCATCTTAACACGTTGTACTTTTTCTCTCCACGTCTTTTTCCCCATTCCCTTTATCTGCTGTGACGTCACACTGCGTACTGGCTTTGTTATTTGCATACGTGTTATGTGTCTGCTGCTGCTAATACGGCCCAGCTGATCTATCACAATTTTAAAGTAATAAAACATCATTTCAACAATCTAATTTTTCTTTTCGAAGGACATTTTTTGTGTATTTTGGATGTGTATATTCTACTTGACGTTCATGATATTCTTTACTGCCTTATAAAAATGGAGATTTAGTTCGGCTGTCTGTCCATATTTTTTTAAGGGTAATAAATACATTGCAGAAGTTATCTCAGTCCAAGATACCGGAAATCCCAACGACCAACTGGAATGCAGAATACAGGATCTATATCTATATAGTGTGTTTACATTTCTCTACCAAATTACTCTGTCAATTTTCAGTCTACAGACTGGACTTTTGACATAAGGATTATTGAGATTTAGGAAAAAAAATTAAAATCGGTTTTTGGCCTGGAATTTGGCTGTCAAGGGCTCAAAGTGAAACGATTTGACCTTTGAAAACTCTACCAAACTTCTCCACCAATTTTGGATCTAAATACTTGAAATTTTAAATGTAGGTTACTTGGACATGGATCTCACATTTTAACTTGATTTGAGCCTCCAAAAATAAATGTTAAGGGGGAACAAAATTTGGGTCAAACTTAAAAAATTGACGTCTCAACCAATTTTTGGTGTAAACATTTGAAATTTTACATCACGCTATTCAGGCATAAGGCAAGCATTTTAATCGGTTTTTGACCGTGATTTTGGCTACGAATGGGTCAATTTCAGAAGATTTTATCTCTGTGGTTAACTATTCAGCAAATTTTGGGTCTAAACATTTGAAATTTTATATAAAGGGATATTCAGACATGCAGCAAGCTTTTAAATCAGTTTTTTGGCGACAATTTGGCTGTCAAGAGATCAAAGTTGACTGGGTTGAGCTTTGCAGAATCTAATAAACTCCTTCGTTAATTTTGGGTCCAAACACTTCAAATTGAGATGTAGGTTACCTTAACATGAGAGTAGACATTTTAATATATATATATATATATATATATATATATATATATATATATATATATATATATATATATATGTATATATATATATATATATATATATATATATACTTATGCACATAAAGTTATGAATAGTACATAGGTCCCAAGCAAAGTCGGGCTGAACTCCTACTAAATAATAACTTCCCACCAAATAAAGCGTTTCACTGATCAGAATTAGAAATCTCCAACATTAGATCTTTCGGGTAAGATTCTACTAAATGACCTATTCGGACCTTTTTATAAGAATAGAGCTTGAAACATTATCTTAACAAATTAATTGTAGCTTTAGTCTGACGTCATATGTTTATGCCTTTCAAAACATATTACAACATAAGCTCTAAAAAAATCAACTAGCTGCACCTGTAAAAAATTCCACAGGGTATTCATTCATATGTAATATATTGGTGGTGGCATTCTTATGATGTTCAATGTAAATAGAGACGATATTATTGTAGCTTTTTTGTTAAAACTGCAACAGTACTTATCTAAGCGAGCACGAACGCCCGGCAAACCCGGCCGTAAAGTACGCTTAAATGAGATACTTTAATTCTTGCACATTTGGTATGTATTATTATAAAGTAAATGTTCTATTGATGTTTATATTTTATAATATTACCAAAATATAAAAATTATATCCATAACACTTGGGTGTATTAGCTTGAATAGAAACCGATATAAAAACGAATATACAGGGTGTCCACAAAGTCTGGCTACGTCATGTAACCAGACGTTGTGGACACCCTGTATATATATATATATATATATATATATATATATATATATATATATATATATATATATATATATATAATTATTTGCACAGCCAGAGAACGTCGCACTTCACAAGAGCCATGAAGACTCCAGTTTCGCCCTCATTTATGTTCATCAGTTAGACCTATTCGAACTCAGGATTCGAAAACCGAGACTCTTGCATGTGAGGCAAGCACTCCACTAACTGAGCAAACGCGTCGTAAACAAGAACGGTTTACTATTTATCACAGATCAAGTAAACCGCAACGCAAATCCAACAGTGGAATAAACTTCTAGGGTGTCCTACATTATGCAGCCAGACTTTCTGGGTACCCTGTATATATATATATATATATATATATATATATATATATATATATATATATATATATATACATATTGCTAGAGATCAAATATTTATCGTAAGAAATGTATCTTTTTTATTTGTATATTGTGTCAAAACATCTTAAAGCCTCTGAAAGTTTTCCTGAATAAGCTACCCCTGTGAGTGAATCGTTCATAACGTTTAGTATCACGTAACTCTATACTTTATTCGTACAGTGGAAGAATGTTCCGATGAACAAAAACAAGTTTCTCTGTTGCTTCCCCAGGCGACACATTCTTATGCACTTAAGTAAAAACACAAACTCAGTGTGAAGATATGCGAGTTGAAATGTTATCAAAATATGAAATCGTCGTTGTTGATCACAATACTTCTACAATTGTGCCGAGCGAGAATTGATAGGGTTTTATACTGACTGGTTGTGTAAACATTTAAAGGTGAACGCCTTTGATTTTAATGATTAAGTGTCGCTAAATTGAAACGATATTCTCCCATACAAACCGGCACTATAGGCAAACACAAAAATCTTCGAAACAACTGAATTAAAGATGGAGACAACTAGAGAAGTTATGTAAAAAAAGCTGTCTTTTTTTTTACATAGGCATCGCCACTTATCAAGGCCCAGCGGCCACTCAAGGATAAGGATTAGCATGTGTACAGTAGAAAAAAGTGGGCAATATTGTAATCGTTAGTAATGGAAATTCGATAAAGTTGTTAACTTAAGTGTAGGTGCTCATGTAGAACTTGTTTACGTTGGACTTGAAGACAATCATATTGTAGTCAGCCGGAAAGCGAGCAAACGAAAGACAGTTCCACAGGCGTGCAGTTCTAAGAAACAAGCTTAGTTCATGGAATCTCCGTTTTGGTTTAGGCACAGATAAAGAAATGTGAAAATTATTGATAATGTTTTCAGTTAGACAAGTATTTTTTGTGAAAGTTTGGCGAAATGGGGACCACAGATTGGAGCTCAGGCGAACACTTATCATAAATATAACTATAACGCAGAGACAAACTCGCAACATCGTTTCTGTGAGAAAGAGGTTGCAGTGAAGAGAAAAATATATCCTCAATTTGTCTATGAAGTCTATTTTGAACTCAATCAAGGCAGGATAAGTCCTTTCCAGAAGCTTCTGCCCAGATGTAGCAACAGTACTCTATTCTTGAACGTACCTGGCTCATATAGATAGAAAACTGCTTCAGCAGTGATATATCTACTGGATCGATATATGGACTATAATATAGGCATCGTTACGTTGACACACCTGTTCTAATAAGATCATCGAAGTTAAGCAATGTTTAGTCTGGTCAGTATTAAGATGAATGAGTATTTCAAAATTCCAGATGCCGTACGTTCTCTCCGCTTTTCCTGGCATTGCTTTCGGTCAGGATTAAGCCTCTCCTTGCAAATGGACATAATCAGTGCCGAGTCAGAAGAGGTGTGGTCGGCGAGTGCACAATCCTTGCCTCAAGATTTCAGGGGTGGTCATTTTCTCTAGAAATTGAATAACATAATCCCTTAATTATAACTACGTCAAATTGGGAGAGAAAAATATAGTGTGCTTCTATAGTGCACAAGGTCAACATTTGAGAGGTACACGGGAACTGGAGTTGAACTCGCGATAATGTCATACAGAGAAAAAGACAGTTGCCATTGATATTACACTGTATTACACTGAAGCAAAAGAAAAATACTCATGCAATTCTACTCTTAAAATAATTGACGGTCATAAAAGTATTAGAAAATAATAGATACAATTGTATTACTGTAACAATTAGTTCTCTCTTAGAGAGGAACCAAAGCGTACGAATACGGGATTTTATAAAATATATTCCATATGTAACTATATACCGCTGCTATTAAACAAAACACCTTATTTGCACACAATTACAAATACAGTGTTATCATTTGCGATGGCATAACATTGTCTTAAACATTAAATGAACGTAAATATTAATTGATTGATTTTTTTTTATTTCGAAAATTAAATAGCTAAAGATACAGCACATTTAAACCAGGAATACAAAATAACCGGTTTCAATAATAATTGCACATGCTTGTTGTATATATATATATATATATATATATATATATATATATATATATATATATATATATACTAGCTGTACCCTGCCACGCGTTGCAGTGGTTCAATTTGGTGTAATGGAAAAATTTAATAAAAGAGAAAATGCATGTTTCTTATATTAGTACATCAATCCACTGCAAAAAGTGAAAAAGAAGGCGAAACTGAAAGAAATGGTACTCTTGCAGAATTTGATCTGGATCCTCGAGAGTTTCTGTCAATCATTCATGTTTTGGACTTGACCAACAATCAGTGCATGAAGCCGAACGTAGCAAAAATGTTGAAACGCTAAATGGTTTTTTTTTTGTTGTTGTTTTAAAAAATGTGATTTAGTAATTAATATTTGGTTGATGGTGGGGGGAGGGGGTTACTATACACAGATTCGAAAAAGCCGTCCAAAAACAAATAAATGAAAGCAAAGGTAAGGTAATTTACGTTTCTACCTAATTGGATAATTGTTTAGTGTTTTTATGAAATGTAAAATGTTTAATTGGCTCAAAAAACAGAAATGGTCGCGAATTCTGTTGAATACGTTAAGTTTGGGAAAGTAAGTTGAAAACTAAAAACTATACAAAACAGTGTCTGAAAACTCACCGAACATATGTTTCCATGACATAGGCTGGCATAATGGATAGGTTTCTGACAGTATTTTGTATAGTTTTTTTTAGTTTTAACTCACTTTCTCTAACTTAAAGTAATCAACAGTGTCCACCACCGTTTGTAACTTTCAAATACACCAATAAACACTGTTTTTCGAGCCGACTAAACGTTACATTAAATGAAAAGGGTTTATATTACTAAACACAGATACAAAGAAGTTGTCAAAAAATAAATATATAACAAATAAATGTTATCAAAGGCAAGAAAAGTAAGTGTTCTACCTAACTGGATAAGAGTTTACTGTTTTTATGTAATGTATAATCGGTTCAAAAACATTCACTGTTTATCGGTATATCTGAAAAATACAAATGGCGGCAGACTGTATCGAACACGTTAAGTTTGGGGAAATTATGGGAAAATGAGTTAAACTAAAAATACTGTTAGGAACTCACTCAATATATGTTACCATGATGTAGGCTGGCTCGATATAGGTGACGACTTTTAAAAATCCCTTTTAGTGATTGCCTGGTTTGAGGATATTTGTACAACTAAACGGCAAATCTGCTAAAAAAAATCCGGTATTATTTTACTTTAAGGCCCGTTTCACGTTCATATATAACGAAATATTTTATTGTAGATTTCGGTGTGCTAAAAACGAATCTGCAAATCGTTTACGTAGCAAAAAAAAAGTTTTCATGACATTCATGAAATTACTTTTTCGAAAAGTGGGTGATCACTTTTCAATCTAAATTTAACTTAGAATGAGCACCCACTTTCTGGCCAACTGAGAGAGGGGCATTTTTCTGTTTCTTGGTTAAAAAGTTTTTTGTTTGATTTCTTTTGTATGGTAATAACCCCTGAACTCTGGGACTATTTTCCATTTAACAGCCGTAGCCTTCGTTTACGCTATGCGTAAGCATAAACGAAAGCTGTTTAGCCAATAAACATGGGAAAAATCCCCCTCTCTCAGGTGGCTAGAAAGTGGGTGCTCATTTTAAGTTAAATTTACATGGAAAAGTGATCGCCACTTTTTCGAAAAAGTAATTTCTTCATATCATAAAAACTATTTTTTTTGTGACGGAAACGGTTTGCAGATTCGTTTTTAGCACACCAAAATCTACAAAATAAATGTTGTTATTTACGAACGTGAGACGCACAGCCCTTAATGGAAAATTATATCAAAAATCCGGGGGAAAATAGTTTTCAATAAAAACAGCAAATGAATTCGATAGAAAAAAAATGGACGCTATTTTTTTTTCTTTCTGTGTGTTTCTTGGCTAAAAAGTATGTTTGTTTGATTTCTTTTGCATGGTATTAACCCCTGAACTCTGGGATTATTTTCCATTTCACAGACGTAGCCTTTGTTTATGCTATGCGTGAGCATAAACGAAAACTGTTAAATATGCATTCGCGTACCAAACTGCCTTGTCAAAAAAACCTTTAAGCCAATAAACACGAAAATAAATGCCCCTTCCTCAGGTGGCCAGAAAGGGGGTGCTCATTTTAAGTTAAATTTAGATGGAAAAGTGATCACCCACTTTTCGGAAAAAAAATTCTTCAGATCATGAAAACTATTTTGATACTCCTTGGACGTTGAGTTCCATGGCGACCTGCAGAATTATTTAATGGTCGTTCCCTTAGTACCCCCCTAGTCAAGGCTAACGCATGCGCACGTAACATTTTTTATTTATTTACTTACGTGGTGGAGTTTCTATACTGATAGGTTTTTTTTTTAATTTTTTCACTGGATTATTATTGATTGAACACTAACCAGATTATGAAAAAAAATTGAAAAAAAAAATCATTTCAACATTTGAAAGGGATACTCACTTTTTAGTTACCACGTTCTGGTAAATCGGTCACTTTTGATTTATTTATTTATTTTTTCTAAATACGGAGGTGTCTTCGGGAGATATAAAATGGTCGCATGTTGACGAAGCAATGTATCGGGAGGCGTACGGGATTAAAAAATTATTGGTAAATTTTTAGATTAGGTCCACCTCCTCAATTTTCTTTTAAATGACGACTTGAAATGGTTTTCGACTATGCTGAATACGAAAATCGCATCGAAATTTTGCAGAAATAAGTAGTTATCAAGATATAAAAGTTGTATTATGCATTGTAATCTTTGGCGGCCATCTTTTTTACGTGTGTGTATTTGTTTATGGCGCGTGTGCACGTAAAAAGATGGCCGCCGAAGAATACAATGCATAATACAACTATTTATTTCCGCAAAATTTCAATGCAATTTGCGTGTTCAGCATACTCGGAAACCTATAAATGTCGTCATTGAAAGGAAAATTGTGGAGGTGGACCTAATCTAAAAAAATACCAAATTATTAAACATTTCTCCAGCATGTTAGTGAAATTTATAAGACTTTAAAATAATTAAAAAGAAACAAAACAAAAGTTTTGAAAAAAAACTCACCTTTCACAAAAACAATTTAAAAAAAAAACACAAACTGACTAAATAAGTAAAAAAAAAAATAATTAAAAATCTCGAAACTTTATTTTCATGAAAACAATAAAAAAAAAGTCCTGTTCTCTCTATTTTTTTTCTTTGAGAAACAAATATATTTCTGACTTACAAATGCGGTAGAGACTCATTATTTTTACTTTCTATGGTTTTGATATACCGCGTTTTTATTGCTTACAAAATGGGTGACTGATTTATCAGAACGTTGTAACTAAAAAGTGAGCACTACTTTCAAATGTCGAAATAATTATTTCTTTTTTACATTTTTTTTAATAATCTGTTTAATTAGTGTCTAATCAATAATAATCCAGTGAAAAAAATTCCAAAAACCTAGAAGTATAGAAATTAAGCATGGGAGTATACAACAACGTCGCCTTTCGCACTTTTACAAACATTTTTTTTTAAAAAGTAACTAAACCATTTATTGATAATTTGTCACGTGTACAAACATTTATTTATTTACGTAGGCTTAACTCCTTTCATGAATAAGAAAAGTTTTACTCTTTAAGAATAATAAAAGGAAAAAGTTACTGAACATTTATAAAAGGACTTCTTTTCATGTAGGCCAGAGGAATAGTTGGCCGAAAATTCGTGAAACAACAACAATAAATAAAAATGGTGCTAATGCAGAGAGCGATACGCGCTATTTTTTAAATCATATTTCCACGTTTAAATAACGTTTTATGATATTTTTTTTTTATTTATTCAATTGTAAGGTTAAAGTACACAATAGGTACAAAACATCCTTACCTCCCCATGTTAAGAATGACTTTTTAAATAATAATAACATTATTTCAGCACGGATCACTCTCTGCGTGAGTAATCTTATATAGAAAAACAAAAACAAAAAAACTCAAAAGCAAGCAAAAAACTTTTTTTTGGCCTCATATAATAAAGAAAAGATGTGTACATTAAAAAATTTGGAAGATAAACAAATGACATATGTTTTTTTTTTTACTTATCGAGTTGACAGAAAATGAAACCTTTCGTCAATTCGTGGCTGTGAAATGAATCGAACCGGAAGTTCAGTTTTATCAACAGAAAAGATTCGCAGAAACGATTAAATAAATATATTTATTTTATTTAATATTTTAATTTTAATTAGGTAAATTTATTTTAATAACATAAAACATACCTCGACTCAAAAAATGGGTTGTCTGAAAATTTAAAATAAATTGGTAACGTATAAACATGGTTTTATTTTTTTAGAACGAACAAACTTTAAATTTATATATATATATATATATATATATATATATATATATATATATATATTTCTAGAGAGAGAATAACATAAGCATATGCGAAACCGATAACGTTACAATAATGTTTAAAAATGCAATTACTTTATAGATATTCAATTGCTAGAGAATTCAACATAAAACTCGTGGTTAATAAGCAGATAACTTAACATTTAAAGTTAATGATAACCTCAAAATTACACTTTATAAGGTTATTATATAGTCGTTGAGCGTTTTAATCAGCATTAAAGTGCATTAAGCAATATATATATATATATATATATTTACATATAATATATATATACACATGAATATATATATATATATATATATGCATATGAATATATATATATATATATATATATATATTTAGTGAAAAAATAATGTCAGTTTTCGACGTTTAACTTCATGTCGATAAACAACATTATTTCTACCTAGTTATAGAATTGAAATGTTCCTCGTCTTCTAACAACCCTTCCTGTATGTATATATATATATATATATATATATATATATATATATATATATATATATATATATATATATATATATATATATATATACATATATAAGTCAAAATGGCATAATATAAACAAATAATGAGGTCCTTGCAGCTTCTTTTCCAATCTTCCGATTTTTTAATCATGCCCAAAAACATTTTATTTCCTTTTGGTGGGGTGATAGTTGCTTTATCTTCTGATAAGTGACGGGTAAAATAGATTCATTGGTTGATATAATAATTAACTGAAATATTTTGTGGTACGAAACACATACTGTTTAGAAGTGTACATTTCAAGTGAATTCAACGAATAAGTTTAAGATGGTAAACATCATTAGTTTGGAATAAGATTTTTGTTATTTATTCATTACAAGTAATCATATTGAGCTTCTTAAAAAGGGATTTATACATATAAAAATAAAATATAAGTGTATAAAAATATTTCCAGAGGAATATATATTTCCAGAGAAATATATATGTATGTATGTATGTATGTGCACAAAGCCATGTGTTTAGTCAACGAAACTTGGTAAGGCGACCCTGAACCATTCGAGGCTATACAAACAATTGCTCTTCTTTATTCCTTACATATATATATATATATATATATATATATATATATATATATATATATATATATATATAGTTTTGTGTGTATACATATATTTGCACATATAAATATTTAAATACATGCATATATATTCATTTATATACAATATATATAATCATAACTACATACATATATCTATAAATATATACAAATATACAAATGTATATGAGCGTACATATTTACGTACAGATCCATGCACTATATACATATATTTCTGTGCATACACATACCTATAGATACATATATATATATACATATCGACAAATATATATATATATACATATAATCATATATACACATATATTTCCGTATATTTATACGCATATATTTATACATATATATTGCTATATATATATATATATATATATATATATATATATATATATATATATGCAAATATGCATATACATGAATGTATGTATTTATATGTATATATATAAATGGGTTTGCCTTAATTTTACTAAGATGCAGTGTAAACAAGGCTGATAGACATTAGCCGCGTGCTCTCCTATAATGAATGAATGCGTGAATGTAGGATTGACATGAAATTCTTAAAGACAAACTAAAATGACCGAAAAATGGGCTGAAATGACTTAAATATTTTTTTTATTTTTATTTTTTATTTTTTAAAATAAAAAGTAAATTATTTAGAATGACTTTAAAAAACTTAAGTATAGAATTGAATGCCTTTAAGAATGGCTTAAATGCTTAAAAAAACTAGAAATCTTCAAAAACAACTTTAATGATCTGGAGAATTACTTGAATGGCTTTGAAACTGACTGGTTGTAAAGTGGGCGATAAATTTACATTAAATGAATACAGAAAGTGATATCCCACTTCATATCACAATAAGTACAGCGTGTAGTAAGAACAGATTCTACCCTTTTCTTGGCAAAATGAATATTCAGCGTTTCATCCACTCTATGATTCGTCAGGCTTATGCGCGAATTCTGTGGTTGTTTATCGTTTCTATATACCCTTCTTCTGATGAGGATTTTAGTTAGCCAATCAGCTTCGTAGTATCCACTCCGCCCCTCACTATTAGCCAATGGCCATGCATTTTATCGAACCAAGGATCTGTTTTAAAACAAGTTTAGTGGTTTAAGGCCGGCATTTTATTTTGTTCTTTTTTTTATATATAAATATACATATGTGTACATACATATATACACATATATATATATGCATATATATATACATGCATATATGTGTGATCGTTTATGTATATTCATGTTTATTTAATTTATTTATTTGTTTATTTTCTATTGTTTTTGTTAGTTTTAAAACTATTTTTATCGCTATCCTACAGTAAATTTTATTTTGTGAATACTGTTATTTCTATTTCTCTTGTACAGTTTAATAGATTTTGGGTTACTTTAAATTACAGGATATCAAATTTTTCCTGAAAATATTCCCAAAATATATTAAACTGTAGAAGAGAAATAGCAAATAACTGTGTTCACAAACTAAATTTACTCTAGGATAGCGATACAAATCCTAGAGTGGATGAAACGCCGAATATTACGTGGAGCTTAATCGCCATATATATTTTATAAATTACTTACTAGCTCTACCTACCTATTTAGCACTTTTGAAGTAAACACTTAAAGGTTACGCATAAATCTATACTTTCGTATATTAATTTTATGTGGGTAAATGAAGTAGTTATATATATATATATATATATATATATATATATATATATATATATATATATATATATTTATATATTTATATAATTTATAAAAATAAATCAAAAATATAACACTTACATCTTTTGTTTGTTTTTTTAAATTTTTATTCGCATATAATTAATGGGATTAAAATATTATTGATAAAACAAGTGTTTATATTTTTATATATTCTTATTCCAAGGGGGTGAAAAAATGAACGTACAATATAATTGAAAAGTTTATCGATTAGGAGCTTCCATACATACATTGAGAGAGGCGCGTGCCAATTTCGGGCATGTTTAAAACTTCCTGCCTCTTTTATGTATATATATATATATATATATATATATATATATATATATATATATATATATATATATATATATATATATATATATATATATGCAAGTTTCAAATTTACATGTATGTTTGAATAAAGATATATATTCCAAAACGTAATGGATCCTATCTTTTTAAGTAAAAAACACGTTGACAAGATACAAAAGCCCGGAGTTGTACCATTAAAACGAGCGATCTTTCCTGGCTTAGAATTTTTTTGTTCTGAATAGGCACCATCATACACAATATATTTTTCTCAGGGATGGGGGGGGTTGTATACGAGCGTACTAGCTGTGATTTTCCATCAGCGTTTGTGTCACTACTCTTGAATCGACGAATCCCTTACCCCAAAATTGTTGCACCAACTGTAATGACATCGAAGACTAATAACAGGCGGTGAATTTTTATTGCGTTATTTTGTCTGCAATAAAATGTGTTTTGGGGTGCATCTATGCTTGTGACGCGCGTTAATGGAAGAAGTTTCTTCCTTGCGTCTCACACCGTCTATATCTGCAATATAGTGATGAAACATCCAGCTCATTTTGCATTAGATCAGCCATCATAACAATGCAATTGGCAATATCCTCTGATACATTCGGGATAACTGAAAACTAAGAAGTATTACTTTTGGTACACACTTAATATGTATATTAAAAAAAATTTTTTTTCTTTATCCGTATTTGCTAATTGCCAGGTATTGAGTCATCTGCGCGGGGACAACAGATTTACTTCCCACGCACCATCATCCTGATGTATACACATGCTTTTATAGCATCGTAGATTCTAATGAGCAACCCCTAACCGATTTTCTCACCCTCCAAATACTGTTTATTAAGCATCATTATTAAAAATATCGCGCTATTTGCTTGCATATGAGGTGGCAGAAATTACGGCACGTTTGCGTCCAGTGAGTCGTGAGCAATTATGTTCGCATCGTGACTTGTAACTTTCATACGCCAGAGGGCGTTGTGTATCAACAGCAAGGATTCCGTTCGACCACCGAGCACAAGGAGACGGAAGATTGTCATTGAATCAGAGGACGCCATTATTTATTGGTAGCAAACGCTCCGTTAGCAATGGCATGTAGTTTATTTGACAACTATGCAGTTTACGTATATGTTTGCAATGATCTCTGTGGTAATTTCTAAACTGGCTCATTAAATGTGGTTTTGAAGAATAAGAATACACTTACCCATAAAATAAAAGTCATCGAAATTCTATTGCATGTAGCAGTGTCTAATGCCTTCGTTGTTTATGATATCTACAACACCTGATAATAGAATCGCGTTTCGATTCATACCCTATGCTTTGGACTAATAACTAGAGAACAAGAACACAACCGTTATATATATATATATATATATATATATATATATATATATATATATATATATATATATATACATATATATATAGATGTGTGTGTATGTGTGTGTGGGTGTGTGTGTTTGGGGGGACATAACTTTATTCGAATATCAAAATTTTAAAATAATAAACAAGAAGTAAACCATAATCGAATGTAAAAAAAAAATGCATAAGTCGGATACAAAAAGAACACCTCGAAGTGTAATACAACCCCTGAAAAAGTGAACACTGTCCGGAATGTTATAAAATAAATAAGTCGATAAAGAATATATATATATATATATATATATATATATATATATATATATATATATATATATATATATATATATATATATATATATATATATACTAGATTCTCCGTGACTCGTTGGGTCAGTATGTTATATTAGCTATGGAATTCATGTATGAGCGTGGCACTTGTGACGTAAAGAAAAAAAAAATTTTTGACATAACAGAAACATTTCTATGAAAGTATATTAAAATGAAAAAAGAATATACATAGATTTCTATGAGTCGTTCTGTTTATGATAATTAATTATTTTTTAACAAAAAAAATACATTTACTGAGTTATAATGGTTGACCATACTTAGAGGTAAATATACATTGAACAGATACCATAATACTTATTATAGTTAAATTCAAATTTTTATATATCTGCTTTTTTTCTTTTTTTTTACATCGTTCATTTCTGTATTACGTTTAAGTTATTTTAAACCCCAGTCTACGCATATTATATTAAATAACAATTTCGAAATAATAACGTTAATATTTCAGGGTCCCACTTATCTTTTTTTTCTGTTTATTTTAAACCGCATTCTTCCCATGTTAAAAAATAATTTGGCAATAATAAGGTTAATATTTCAGCGTCGCAATTGTTCTTTTTTTTTCGCGTTTAAATTATCCAAATAATCACTTTTAATACTGTCTGCTTTTTTTTTTGCATCATTCATTTCTTTATTACGTTTAAGTTATTTTAAACCCAACTTTTCGTATGTTAAATAATAGGTTCGAAATAATAACGTTAATATTTTAGTGCAATGTTCATGCGCGCATACGCAACCGAATGTCGTAAACCAGAAAATTGGTTACATACATCGTTACAAGGTCATTTGTGTTTTATAATATATATATATATATATATATATATATATATATATATATATATATATATATATATATATAACTACTTCATTTACTCACATAAAATTAATATACGAAAGTATAAATTTATACGTAAACTTTAAGTATTTACTTCAACAGTGCTCAATAGGAAGGTAGAGCTAGTTAGTAAGTTATAATATACATATGGCGATTAAGTACCCCGAATATGCCGCGTTTAATCCACTCTAGGATTCTTCCGGCTTATGCGAGAATTTTGTGGCTGTTTCGCGTTTTTATATACACACTTTCTATTTAGTTTTTAGTTAACCAACCAGCTTTCTAGTATCCATCGCCAATGACCAAGCACTTACAGGGCAAAAGCCCGTTTTTACCTCCGATTAAGCGCTTCCTTTGTGTGTGTTATTTAGCTTAGATATTTAGTGTCTTTAACTGTTTTAAATCTAGGTCAAACTGGGTTTTGTCCTGTAAGTGCCTGCTCATTGGCTTATTAGGAAGGGCGCTGTGGATACTAGAAAGCTGATTGGTTCACTAAAAACTCAATAGAAGATGCATATATAGAAATGCAAAACAACCACAAAATTCTCGCATAAGCCTGAAGAATCCTAGAGAGGATGAAACGCGGAACATTCATATATATATATATATATATATATATATATATATATATATATATATATATATATATATATATATCATTAGTATTCCTCTCTGTTTGTTTTTATATTTTTTGTACGTTTGTTCACAATAGGATTAATATATACAAGAGGTGCGCTGATATCCTAATATATTATCACACTCAAAACATACTATTTCTATATACAATATGTTTCTGGCAATATATACACCTCAAGAGTTAATCCTATTTACATATTACGTTTTAAAAAATCGATTTTACTAAATAGCTGTATATTAGTTACCGTTTTTAATGAGAGAACTGTTTTAAGTTTTCTATTTATTATTGTTATTTAAAGTTTACTTATATATTGATAATATATGAAATGTAATTTATTTTGAATTATTATTACCGACATCGAGTTTCGAGTTCGTTTCTTTTGGGGCCATGATTTTGTTGAATACAATATTTTCCTTCGAAAACTCTGTAAACTGTGGCACCTTATGTTTAGTACAAAATAGAAAGTTCCTATACTAAGAAAAAAAATCCAAGAAATTGCCTTTACGAAAAAGCCAGTAAAAAAAGTGACTTAAAAAGCATTTTCTGAAGCCTTCGAACACTTTTAACGTTGATAAATTACGTTGTATTCATATGAGAAAGTGCCTTTATGAAATTTAAAAAATAATGTGAAATGCTTTTAGTAAAGAAAATCCAGTGAAAAAAGTAATGGAATTTTATTTTACTTCCACTGGCCATCAAATAATATCCCTGCTGAAAAATACTTTTTTTCTGCAGCTACGGTGTACAAGAAAAGGTGTCACCTGTTTGATCAAATACAATATTCGTCTTCGAAAACTCCTAAAAATGCAACAAATTACGTTTTTTACATATTAGAAAGTGATTTTACAAACAAAAAAAACAACAATTGAAAGCCGCTTTCAGAAAAAAATAAGCCAGTGAAAGGATTTTTTTTTTTTAATTTCAAGAGTAATAAAAATGCAGGAGAGCTATATGCCCAGTCTGTTAAATCAAAGGTAGCTGATCAGCGGTTTGGATCCCACCAGTTTTGGAAAATAACAAATAGGATCCTGAACAGAAGTGTGCGTTCTATCCCAACCATTATCAATGGACCAGAGGTCATCTCGTCAGCGACAAGGCCAAACTATTTGCAAAGAACTTTGCAGCTAATTCTCCCCTATGCGACGAAGGCCATCAACTCTCCATATTTCCTCCTATAACACAGAACAAGCTAGGTAACATACCAATATCCGTGCATGAAGTCGCCAAGCTAATCAAGAACCTATATTCCAGTAAAGGGACTGGCCCTGATGGAATCCCAATTATAGTGTTAAAAAAAGCTTCAACCAGAACTTGCTCCCATACTTACGAAACTATTTAAGCGCTGCCTTAAGGAGAAGTGCTTTCCGACTCCCTGGCAGACCTCATCAGTTTGCCCTTTATTTAAGAATTCAGGTGATAAGTCATCTCCCTCTAAGTACAGACCTATAAGTCTCCTGTGTGTTATGAGTAAGTTGCTCGAATCCATATTAAATAGAGAAATATTCAACCACCTCAGCAAGAATAACCTTCTTAGTGACACACAATATGGTTTCCGCTCTGCAAGATCTACCGCAGATGTGCTGACGGTTATATCCCACAGGATTAGTGAATCTCTTGACAGACGCTTCCTTTCTAGGGCAATTGCTCTTGACATATCAAAGGCCTTCGACAAGGTATGGCATAAGGGTCTACTTCACAAGATTTCCAGCTACGGTATAGCTGGAAATGTTTTCTCAATCATTGAATCATTTTTCTCCGATAGGCTCATAAAAGTAGTGGTAGATGGAAAAAAATCGGAGGCCTGCAATATAAATGCTGGAGTCCCTCAGAAAGATGGTGAGGTCCCGTGTTTTGACAAGCTTCTGGGTTTGACCTTTACTCCTGATCTGAAATGGAACACGTACATCAAGTCTGTTGCCAAGGTCGCTGGAAAGATGGTGGGATCCTTCGACCGCTCCAGAAGATATCTCACTACTGATGCAATTATTTATCTATATAAAAGCCAAGTACGTCCAAGGATGGAATACTGTGTCCATATCTGGGCAGGAGCTGCTAAAAACATCCTATCCTGCCTTGACAGAGTACAAAATAGACTTCGTGGCTTAGTGGGGGATGCCTTTTTCTCTAACCTGCAACCCTTCTCCCACAGAAGAGACGTTGCGAGCCTATCCTTGTTTTATCGTTATTTCCATGGCAGGTGCTCGTCTGAACTCCAATCTCTTGTCCCACCCAATCTTTCACGAAAAACACCCGTCTAGCTGAATCCACTGTGAAAAATTTCCCCCACTCTATATCTGTGTCTAAATCAAAACGCGGATTCCATGAACAAAGCTTCTTTCTTAGAACTGCACGCCTGTGGAACTCTGTTCCGTCTGCCTGCTTCCCTCCGGACTACAACTTGAATGTCTTCAAGTGCAATGTTAACAAATTCCTAATGAACCGCCCCCTTAATTAAACACTTCATCAAATCTCCACACTAACGTAATGTACTTGCAATAACCCTTATCACTGAGTGACTTCCGGGCCTTGATAAGTGGTGATCACTTTGTAAAAAAAAAAAAAAAAAAAACTTTCGCAATCATCGCATGCGTTTAAAAAGCTTATTAGGCCACGTCATGACTTCAAAAGGACTTCCGGGTGTATAGGCAAAATAGTGTGTATGTAAGTGTTTCTTCCCCTCTGTCGCGTTATATGTTCGAGCTTGAACATCGCGGCTAATTATGTTTCTGTTTCCATCACAGGCCACACCCTGCTTTTTAATTGAAAGAACAGTTGATTTGATTTATTTATTTTTATTTCACTTCTCTTTTTTATGGGAGTTGGAGGGTTTTTTTCAGCGCACGGCCAACAAAAGTACTTTATATTCCGCAGAATAGTTTCACTTCTGCTGAAATATCTGAGTGTTAAAGTGTCACATACTTCTTTTTGTGGGGCGATTAAGTTTTCATATTTTTATCCGTACTTTCATTCTTGAAATTTTTGTATGTGAGTCGACGTCGGTCAGGATGAATAGTGACCAAAATCCTTAGTATAGAGTTCCAAACAGAACTTCATGTCAACCCAAGCAACGCCGGGTATCCGAGCATATATATATATATATATATATATATATATATATATATATATATATATATATATATATATATATATTGCATAAGCGCGTTGACACGCCTGCTTTCGTCAGATCCCCCACGTAAAGCAACGTTTGAGAGCGAGAGAAAGGAAAGGGAGAGAAAAAGAAAGACAGAGAAATATATAAAGGGA
The DNA here is from genome assembly GCF_053919585.1 of Euprymna scolopes. Taxonomy (NCBI): domain Eukaryota; kingdom Metazoa; phylum Mollusca; class Cephalopoda; order Sepiida; family Sepiolidae; genus Euprymna; species Euprymna scolopes. The sequence goes on along the minus strand of NC_136515.1, from coordinate 46,001,070 downwards.
AGAATGTGTTACAAAAAGAATGGGAGATTCAAAATATATCGGCATAAGCTAGAATAAAACTCACTACATTCTGTTTGCGGTTACTGTTTTTTCAAAGAAGTATCGGTTTTGAGTTTTCTTATTTTTCCATAATCCAATTACAAAGTGCAAAAGATATGATGGCGATTTGATTATCTATACGAAAAAGTCACTTATAACATTATAATAATTACAGTGGTCAAAGTGCAGTAGACAAATTAAAAGCACGCACACGTAGTTAAAGTATGCCCAACTTTTATATCTATCTATGTACCTATCTATCTATCAATCGATTCATCTAATACTCCCCTTACGTACGTATATTAAATTTGCGTCCTAGTCGAATGCGTTGACAAGCGACAAATTATCTTACCTGATTTACTTATATATTCGCTTGACATCCGTAAAGTTTTTCTCCACAATCTTGATATGAATTTTATTGACCGAAACTTTGAGATTTATAGGTAAAGGTCTCGAGAACTTAAACCAAACATAAATATAATAAAAAAAATGAGGTGGTTGCAATAATATTCACTCTTAACTAGCCAAATTGCAACAAGAAAACTAATGGACTACTATGTAGAAGAGATCATACGATGCGGCTATAAGAGAGTAATTGAGCTTTAAGATTAATGTTCACTTTTCACTAAAACTTTGCATTTTAGAATTTCCAGGGAAGTAAAATCAAAGGAGGTGATTCCAATGTGTAGCAGCCTGGAGGAGAATGTTTCAGAATAAAAAAAAATGTCTGGTGTCAGAGACGTCTACATTTAAGTCCTTGAATTTTAATACTTGTGGAGTAATTCGAGTTCATTTACGTCGATGCCGCACCAATGCTTCAAGCTGGTTCAGAGCTCATTAAATTAAATACTCGTAAGGCAAGTACGTGGAGGCAAATTTAATAAGATTCAACGCTCTCTTTAAGCGCTGTTCAAGAGTGATAAAAATGGCGTGTGCAGCACTAATAATAATATAAGTGGTAACAATATTGCACTATCGGCGAAGGATTGGCTTAAAAGATATCAAATACTCTCAGCTGCGAGTGTTTTTTGGCGCAGCAGAGAAAACCCATACATTTGCAGAAACCTTGACAATATCTTCTCTGCATTTGTCAATTTATGTTGTCGCTGAATGTTAGGCGTAAGACTTTGTATAAGGAACTGTCAGCTAGTGTTAAAATTGTGCCTTTTTATTACACAATTGTGTGAGTAAAAAGTTTATTGTTATCATTAGGGTATAGTCGTTGATTAAAAAATTATATGACAGCTGCTGAAAAAAATCAGAAATAATTACTCTTTCTCATTCATTGACATCTGTAACAGAATACAGGAGCATTTTCAAAATTCTTACAAAAATATGTAAAAACAAGAATCATGGAATCAGAACAGTATGTAATTGTAACCTTAATTACTATTTCAAAGTTAACAGGAATCCAGAGGTGAAGAAAATTTTTGTGGAAAATCAATAGCAAAATAAAAAAGAACAGAAATATATATGTTGTAATAAAAACGTTTTATTATTTGCTCAAGTGGGTGGAATCCGCTTATATTATTGTATATTTGCATCTAAACACAATTTTTTTCTATATTCGACTTTCTCCTCGCACACATATAGCTGCCCCCTATTCAGCGATGCGTTCCTGCATTGTGTTTATTAACTATTTTCTTAAGAAAACTAAGAACACTTAAACACACTTAAGAAAACTAAGCTAACCTTCATTTTCAGATTACCATACATTTTACTATATACCTAAAAAAAACGTAACCTTAGAATGTGGGTCAAGCTCGTGCGTTCACATTTTACGCGATCTACATGGCTATATTTTCGTAGAAATAATTTTTCTGCTTTTCAACGACAGGAACCGAAATAATTCTGAAAAATCATTCGGCAGACAGAAGTTTTCACTATTTTAAACTGAAATATCCATCTAAATTATATTTGCAAAGCAAACATAACATTTCAGATTTAAGCATCAATGAGCGGAGTGTATGTTATTTAAAATAAAGCAACCAACTTTCACAGAAGACATGAGTTAGAATAGACACATCGAACTCACTGCCAATGCTACTGCGAAGAAGGGGGGGTCTCTCTACCGTGCTAGAAAGTTACTTACACCTGCGAGTATCCTTTACCTCTATCAGGTTACCATTCGGCCATGTATGGAGTACTACTGTCACATTTAGACTGGTGTATCTGCTACTAGTCTCTTGCTCCTGGACAGGGTTCAAAAGAGGGTCACTTACCTGATAGGTCACGAACTGCCATCTAAGCTTCAGCACTTGTCCCGTCGACGAAATGTTGCATCCCTCTGCCTGTTTTACAAGTATTTTAATGGTGGATGTTCTGATGAATTACAAGCCCTTGTGCCCCCTCAACGAAAATAACTCCGACAAACCCGGCAAGCAGCAAAGTCCCACCCCTACACAGTAGAGATCCCTAGATGTAAGAAAGCCTTCTACTCTAGTAGCTTCTTCTCCAGAACTGCGAGACTTTGGGATTCTCTTGCTGTTTCCTGCTTCCCCAACTGTACAGGCAAGCAGAAATTCAAGTGTAATGTGAACGGATATTTTGCTGTTAAACTCCCTAAATAATACTCCTGCAACTTAGGTGCCTACATTAAGGTGGCAATGTGTATTGTTTGGGGTGAAATTGTAATAAAATAATTTAAAAAAAACAACGGACATAATTATATATGAACAGATTTAATGAAGACAGCAAGAAAAAGCCAACTTCTTATATATATATATATATATATATATATATATATATATATATATATATATATATATATATATATATATAAATTAATGCTGTCTATTACCTTTCAATGGGAAAATATATTCTCGTAAAAAATTAATATTCCAGTGTTAAGAACAATGGATAAAATGGCCCACATGTGATTACTAAAGTGCAGGAATAACAGGTATTTGTGTGAATTTGAGCTGAAAAATACGAAGCTGCATTCTGCAGACAAGCAGTGCAAATGTACGCCGAGCATTATGGTGTATTATTAAAAAAAACTTTGCTCGTGGCATTTTCCTTTAAAATGGAAGACGAAAAATGTATTATTGGCAGTGTTGATAGCAATAATATAATTGCTGTAAGGATTTGACACTGAATGACGGAAGCCCATGTAAGACTTTACTGTGAATCGTTATTTCTGCAGACTTACAAACAGTAAATTGTTTATTCATTTATTTAATTTCTAATATATTGTTCTTAGAAACAATCCACAGTTTTATTTTACCTTAGAGTTTCACAAGTGAATTTGTGAAGGAGCAGTTAAGCATGGAAATTAAAATAATCACGTAATCTATTAATAATATAATTAAAATAATCACATAATCCATTAATAATATATATATATATATATATATATATATATATATATATATATATATATATATATATATATATATATATATATATATATATATATATATATACACACACGTTCTGGTTTAGTTTTAGTAAAAAGTATGTTTAGTGAGTGCGTTAATCGGAGGGTGAAATGTGTGTTCTTACACTATTACTTAAGACAATGTAGACGTTAGACATATTGTAGTATTTTTCTACTTTGATAGATTCGACTGTCTTTCCACAATTACTCGAATATCTTGTATTTATATTTTCAACACTATTGAAGTAACTTTCCAAACTTTGTTCTAAATTTTCACATTTTCCATCGTTTTCTTAATACAAGCGTGACAAACTATGAGAGCGTCGGAAATAATAAAATATACTTCTAGAGAGATACGTGAGGATTGAACATAATTCTGAGTTCCCTCTTTCTTTAAATGGGTAAACTATAAATGTGTCCAATCTTCACAGAGTATCCATAATTAAACTTTCAATATATTAACCGCATTGTCGAGTATTCATTTTTATTGAGCAACATTCATCTATTCATATCAAATGCATCAGATGATTGTTTGGCATTTCATTTCTTGATATCTTTCTAGTTAGAATTTTTTTCTAGGGATACATCCGGTACTTTCGGAAGTGACTAATGAAAGATTGACAACATGCAAATATGGAAGGGTTATGTAAAATGAACTGGAGTCGAGCTTGTCATTTGGAGGTGTTTAGTTTGCTTTGTTTACAAGTTATCCACCGTCAACAACCATGCTTTTCTTGAGGCGGTTTTTAGTTTTGCCAAACTCTTACTCGTTATTAAAAATGAACTTATAAATAAGAAGCGTATATCTAAAACATATTTAAAAGTCTTGTTTTATTTTTGTCTCCGCTTAATCATAAACTAACGCAATGCACTCCTATAGTGCATATTAGCAATATTCGCATCGTATTTGTAAATGAGTATTTATTCATATCCATTCAATATTGGAAGATGCACATGTCCTTTTCCCACAAGCCACCAATAGCACACCAAGAGACGACACTTGTCCGCAAACGCACACATAGACACTGTTCTGTGTGGGTAGCGGGTGCAAAACGGCGGAGGTGTAGGCGATCGTGAAGCAATGGCCAATCGTTATGCATGGCCGCCTGTCAAGCTTGATTCTCCCGCGTGCATTCTGATGACCTTTCCACCCCGTGCACACCACGATGATGGAAAATCCATGCTGTTAGCCACAATATGGCGGCTGCCAATCTGCGTTTTTATTGAGCGTCTCACATAATAAGCGGTTTGCCTCTTCACCCGGTATCGGACGCGGGAAGCGGGCGAAAAACGACGGACGTCTTTTTCGCGGATTGTGCGTTACTGGAAACGCAGAAAGCGGCCAAGCGTGACGCAATGTTCCTTCAATTGTATGCGAAGAACTTCGATTAAGACAATTTACCGAAGCGTTTTATGCTGATTTCGCATTTACACACATTTATTTATTTTTATTTTATCACTTTTTTTTAATAATATTTTATTAAACAAAAATTGATTTTGCCTACGTAGCTTTTGCTTTTATTGAGATGATTATTTATTCTAAACAAGAATCATATGGTCGCTATTTTCAATGAAATTGTTTGTTTTTGTATTTTTTTTTCAAATATAAAATGTCAGAATTATACTTACTTAATCCGTGGTAACTGTGTAAACAAATATTCACTTTATCACTGTTCAAACTAGTACACTACCTATAACTTCGCAATTTAATTCCTATGCGTCACTTGAACTTATAGAATCGCAATTAGCCGTTAAAAAGAAAACAAATCTCATTGATACTCAATTTCTTTATGCCGCTTTTTCTTATTCGATGTAATAAGATTACAAAACTAATTTAACAGAAGACAAAAAATTCCAATTAGAGAAAAAGCAAATATCTCTACAGCGTTCACGTTTTAAATAACAAATGCATATATTTTGGTGTCTATAAAAAAGGTGAAACTGTTTTATTTTCTTTGAAATTATTATCAGATTACAATTAGATTACGCTCGTTTTTAGCTCATAAAAGTAAATTTGCATGATTTATTTTTCGTTTTTTTCTCAGGGATTAGTATTGCATTTTGTTCATAAAATATAATTTTGCTTCAGTGATTACAGACGCGACTCACACACATATGTTAACTATTATAATACCAGGTCGGAAACCCGACATTGTCAGGGGTTGACTGACAATCAACGAATGTTTTATTCTCTCATACTTTCAATGTCATCCGAATTCGGTGAAATGACATCTTTCAACCAAAACGAGTGGTAGTCTGCTCTAGTAGGAGCCTGTCAAGGTATACTAAAAAGAAGCTTCAAATGCCTAACCGCAGGCATTAAGTTTAAAAATACGTTGTAGTATACATTGAACTATACAGAACCTTCTGTTACTTTTATGAAGTATTTTATATGTATATTTGTATAATGGATCGAATTAAAATTTAGAATGCAAAAGTAATGTATCAAGCGTAATTTGGGATTTAAACAGAAACATTTTTCCCGGACGCGCGCCTGTCATATAAAAATCTACTGTTTATGTTATATGTCTGGTAGTACTGTTTGGGCGGTGATAATAACGCGAATTGTAGTTTTAAAAAAAGTCTACTATAATAGTGAAGTTCTGCTTTAAATAGACACATTCATTTTGAATGCATTCCTGTCATATCAAAAACATACTGCAGATCTATTATATCATTCTTTTCACCTTGTGTAGTAATAAAAAGTCTCAAATACAGTTGTAATGTTTAGTTGTGTAAGATGTTAACTTTGGCCAAAATCCCCTGTGCGTCCTTTTTTTTTGGATTATATCGGGTATCGATTATGGATACTTATCGAAGACATTTTTGATACAAGACCTATCTAAGATTATGGACCTATTTTCTGTAATTTAGCATGAAGGAACTTCATGCTAAATTACATAAAATTGGTCGAGTCGTTTCCGAGTTCATAGGGAACAAACTCGCACATAGAAACAATGTTTCTTTAGTATACTAGCAGAGATATATAAAGTTATGTCTATAATTATTTACGGAAATAAAAAAAAATGCATCAATTTACATATGCAGGTTAGAACGATAAAATTGTCGCCCTCCGTGAACATCCATGAAATGAATACCGAGTTTCTTTTCATGGCTCAGTTGGTCAATTGTGTGCAAATCCCAAGAGTGATAAGAGCGTTCTATCATGTCTGGAAGTGACACAATGCTCAATGTGCTAAAGAGTGTGGTGATCTTCTGGTTCAATTAGATAGCCGCTGGTAAACTCTTTGTGTGACAGCAGGAGTTCTCGACGCCCCACAAATCCCAAGAGTCCCAGGTTTGGCTTCAGAAGGAGTCCAACGATTTTGTACTATTCTCTCACTGGTCCAATACTGCCCTCGACCTGAACCAACTAGATTACTTCGTTTGGTCATGCATCGAGAACATCACAAACATGACCTTTCCCAACACGAAAGCCAGCCTGATCGCCAGTATCCGCCAAGCCCCTGTGGTGCTTGTGGGCAAAGCATGCCTCTAGTTCCGTCCTGCATCGAGGCGTTGATTCAATCTTAAGACGGCTTTCTTGAATAGATGTCAGCTCTACTACGTAATGAAGTTATCGGAACTGATGATTTCAACAAAGCTTTAAAATCTGTAGCGTTATTTTCTTTACGGCGACATTTTATCGTTCCTTTTTGTATATGATTAGATATGGATATACTCTCAGATAGTGTTTTATGATGAGTTCACATCCACTGATATTTATTTTCATTTTGCCTCTTTTTAAACACATTTTATTAATTAAAAATGATTTCGATTGTGTCTTTTTTTTTCCTTTTAGATTTAGATAAGTTGTATCAGCAAAAGAAAAATATGACTGGTTGTTTTGAAATCAGAATTTTCTACATTCACATGAAAAATAATCGGGCGTTTTCAATAGTAGAATCATAGATAAAATATACATTTTAGTTTATTTTATACTTCGATCACTCGCTATCTTTCCGCAATTTAATTCCTGCACTCTACTATAAATCAGTGAACGAACACGAACCATATTAGAATAAGACAAAACCCTGCCTTTTGATTTTTAACCCTCTCGCCCAATAAGGAAGCAAACAAAAATCTATAAGAAAACACAAATATTCGAGAGGAAAATCAATAAAATACTTGCCAATACAAACACAACACTTCGATTAAGAAACTAACATACCTCTCTATTTCTCTCGGTCTTTAACTTATTCATGCTTAAATAATAATGGGATATTTATGTCCTTATTAAAAGTGAAATAGCTTTCTCCCTTTGTTTTGCAGTCAAATAATATAGAAATTAGGTCACGCCCATGAAAATTACATTCGCATACTAATATTAATTCTTCTGTTAATAGTACAAGATATTACTATTGTTGATTTGCGGATGTCATTATTGAGGCGAGTCTGACACATGTGTATTAACATTTATCATATAAGCTACACAATCTGGTACGAAAGTATTCATAAATGGCAAGTATAACCGAAGACCTCACAATATTATTGATACGATCAAAATCAAAGCATTTTTTTTGTAAATTTCAACCATAGCATAGATCCAACAACATTGTTACTATGAATAAATTAACATTAAAATGATTTATTATAATATCTATACATAGACCAACTATTATTTGTTTATAGTAATTATCAATGTACATTATATTATATTAATTTACAGTGCCCTTCCAAAACGTAGATATCGCGACGTAAGAATAAGTATTTGTAGCGATAGATGTTTACGCATTGACATGTTAAATAAAAATGCGTAAACTTATTTGTGTACCCATCGTATAAGCGTACACTAATCCGAATAAAATCAAATTATTTCAACAGATCAGCAAACTTTCTGAATTTGTATGTGAGTACTTTCTAGAAGACGCGTATAAAAACTTAAAAACATACATTTCTTTTAATAAAACAGTTGAACCCAGATTTCCCGAGTGAGCAGATCTGGGCCGATGGACACCCCTCCCTCTGTTAGGTGCTAATCTCTGCAACATCTCTCTCCACACACACACACACACACACACACACACACACACACACACACACACATACACACACACACACACACACATACACACACACACACACAATACACATTCACATCCCCCACACACAAACACACACACACACAAACATTTGCTGGCAAACAGATACACAAAACTCATTGCCTTTTATAGTCTTCCTCTCTGTATAAACATTATTTATTGAAATGTTCCAAACTTTATCATGGAACTACTTTATAATACAACAAACAAAGAATAGTGTCCATATAAACTACATTCAAACAATTATAATGTATTTAATTGAGCGGATAAGTTTTGGTTACGATTCAGCCCCTTCATGACCTAAAGCTGGTAGTTATAAAATGAGCTGCTTTTATTTTATAACCATATATATTTCATAACCATAACTATCAGCCCGACTTACCAAACTACACCTGGTGTGAAACACACCTAATTACATTACACAATGTAATGTATTATATAAGTTATGTTGAATTGTTCCCCCTTGTTTCATACGTAATGTTATTTATTGCAGAAAGATGGATACTATAAAATGAGCACCAAATAGTTGTATTTATTTTATTGCTTTTAAAATGTATTATTTTCGCATCTGACTTAAATCAAAGCGGGGTAATTACGTTTTTAAGATACTAATCAATTGAGGAACGCTGTACAATATGAATATGTATAATTAATATAGGTTTATAACTACAGTTATTCTATGAATATAACCCTATCATGTAGCCCGATTTACCACTACATTTTAGAACATATGTAAATATATATATATATATATGTATATATATATATATATATACATAATTATAAAACTCAAATGACCTTGTAACGATGTATGTAACCAACCTTCCGGTTTGCGAAATCCGGTTCCGCATGCGCGTGCATACACACTAACCTATAACAAAGTAAACAAATAAATACAAATCTATTCTTTTGCAGATTTTGACCTGCGCACTGAAATATTAACGTTATTATTTCGAAATTATTATTTAACATCGGAAGAGTGGGGTTTAAAATAACTAAAACGTAATTACACGTAATACAGAAATGAACGACGGAAAAAAAGCAGATATACCAAAATTTTAATTTTACTATAAAAATTATTATGATATCTGTTGAGTGCACATTTACCAATAAGTATGACCAACCACTTATAATTCAGTAACTGTAATTGTTTTCACAAATAATCAATACGCAGAAAAAAATAAGCAGAACGACTCATAGAAATCTATCTATATTCTTTTTTTCATTTTAATATACTTTCATAAAAATGTTTTAAAAAAAACTATTTTCTTTACGTCACAAGTGTCACGCTCATACATGAATCCCATAGCTAATATAACATACTGACCCAATATATATATATATATATATATATATATATATATATATATATATATATACATATACATATACATATGCATATATATATATATATATATATATATATATATATATATATATATACTAGGCCAAGACAATTAGTCTCCATTCATTATTCTAAACAATTTATGCAAATAATTTGGTGCGAAATGTTAAGATAAGCGAAGTCCACTCACTGTGTGACTTTACAAAAACTATAATAACGTGTCTATTTCATGCACAGTGTTCATGAAAATATATATTCCAAAATTTATAGCGATCACCTCCTAGATAAATGCAAATAAAAATAAAATTCTTATATATTCGTGTCCCTGAATATAAACATAAGTATACGAGCTCGTTTCTGTGTTGCTTCGGTATTTGTTAGAAAATATAAAAGTATTAGAACTAAGTTAAATATATATGAGCCGTACATACACACACACACACACACACACACACACACACACACACATATATATATATAACCATTTTCAAAAAATTATGGAACCATATAATTGACCGTACATATTAGAAAATATGTTTCAATATTTTCATACTCTCAATAGATCATCATATAGCGTATGTATACACAACAATGGTAGATGTTTCTCGCATGCCTTTCTATCTTGGAGTTTCCTCTTCCTTCCTTCTCTTCAAAAAATGCTCCATTCCCAAAAGTGTGCTTGTTCATAAAGAAATACTGGTTTTGAAAATTTTCAAACGACATAATGCTTGAAATTGTCGAACTGGACATGGAAACAATTGTAACGTAAATTGAAATACACTTTTTGTTGACACCAACACCTTGTTTTGGAGTCTTGTTTTTGCTTATACATTATATTAATGCTCAATTAAAAAAGTTGATACTTTTTTTGCTTACTCTTTAAGTCAACAATTTTTCGCTTAGAAACTCATTGGTATATAAAAATTTACTGAATTTCACGAACTCAGTATAATTACATATAAGTCTATATACTTATATATGTATAAACATTTTCAAAAAATTATGTAACCATATAATTGACTGTACATTTTAGAAAATTTGTTTCAATATTTTATATTATACTCTCAATAGATCAGCATATAACGTAGGTATATATATATATACATATATATATGTGTGTGTGGGTGTGTGTGTGTGTGTGGGTGTGTGTGTGTGTACACACTATTATTTAAAATTCACTTAGTGTGGGTAAGTCCATGTGTCATAGGTTCGACACGGCTGAGCATATCTTTTTCAAATTTCACACAAAAGTTAGTGTTCTTAGATACGTTTTGCACATAAATATATCCGATAATTATCGAAAATCGGAAAATACGTTCCTAAAAAAGACGTTTGTTCTTACAGATAAAACAGTAATTTTACTTGGGGAATGTTTTAGAGAAAACCGAGCAATGGAGATAATTAAATCTGAGCAAATTATTTCCTCTTACAAAACATAATAAATGGTATCTGGAGATATATATCAGTGTATAAGCATTCAACTGCAAATCGAATGATCTCCCGTTCAAGTCCGGATTTACGTCACAATTTCATTTTTTTTCATATTAATGTGTTGAATTTATGATAAAATGAAGAAGTGTCATTATAAATCGCCGCAAATCATTTTTTCGTTTGCATCTTTCAAAACTAAAAATGAATCAGAAATGACTTTTCCAGGGCATTCATCCTTAACCCCAAATATTAGCTGCAGTAATATTGTAAAAAAATACAGCTGAAATTTGATGAACGATATTATCATAATTATTTATCTATTCTTATTCTTGCGAATTGGTCCACCCGTCAAGTTATTCCTCGTAATATATAATAGTCACTAGAGGATTGATTTACATACACAATCTGCATAAATAAAAAAAATATCATGTTTAAGTGTATTGTACGACTGGGCAACGTCGAGCGTTCAGCTCGTATATATATATATATATATATATATATATATATATATATATATATATATATATAAAGTTATAAAAAATATATATGGCAATTAAGTTACACAGAATATTCGAATACTCACGAGACGGCAGATTAACACCCGACAAATTCTCACGAGAATAAAATGCGGAATATTCTGTGTAGCTCATTTGCCATATTTATTTTTTTAACTTACTCTCTAGGTCTACGTATGTATCGAACAGTGGAAATTTACGCATAAAATTATATCTTTGCATATTAATTTATGTGACTAAATTAAATAGTTATATATATATATATATATATATATATATATATATATATATATGCGTGTGTGTGAGTTTGTGTATGCTAGAGAGAGAAATCTACAGAGAAATGCATGTGTTATATGTCATTATATGTATACAAATTGATATTCATTAGATGAAAGTAACGCAACTGCCTGATTGATTACAACAAATGCGTAATAAGAGATAAAAAGTCAACTCCTTTGGGGAAAATTCGTCTTTCGATATAAAATGTTTGCTCCGATACGAATTGCTCTGCATAGAAAATATAATAATGTTTGAATAATAGATGATTGCTTTGTAATCAATCTAGATTTGTCAACAAGTTGCATTGTTTTACCTTATCGTATTCATTCATTAATCTGCCTTTATATTCGTATTTCTTTTCAGCTATTAGCAAGTATAGTTTTTCATATATTTATTATTTTCAATAAGTAAGATAGCAAGTTACATTTTCTTGTGAAAGTTATCCCCCTTAAATAAGTATTGTATAGTATGTATATAACTGCAAATAATTGGTTTTATTTCTATAATAATTGTTGTAAATTAATAAATCTCGATAAGCAATGCGGTTGGCCATTGTTTAAAAAACTACAGAATGTTACGGTGAAATTTCTATTTTATACTAATTATGATTGCTAAGTAGTTTCATGGCTGGATTCTAAATTAAATAACCCTGTCAATGAGTGCAATGTATTTGAGGTAATAAAAACGCACTCATAAATGTTTGTTTATTTGAGCAAATTAGATGGACCCCCTCAACTGATATATATTACTACGGCATTTCTATGTGCATTCTCCATTTTAATATATCATTTTCTCTTTGGTTAAATGAATCCAATAAAAATGGAATTATGTAGAAATCTAATTAAGATGAAATGCATATCTCCTTCTCACACCGGGATGATATGACACAAGGCTCTAAAAGGATGATTTAAAGAATTAGCGTCCTAGAGAAACGGGCTCGTATCTACAAAAATACCTGAGCAGTCCAATAGGAATGCACATGCAAGGGAGGTCCAAACAATAAAAAAAAACCTAACCCATTCTCAAAGTATAGGAAGCCCAAGTCTTGAAGATTGAAGCTTTAAGAACTAGACAGGACTGAAGACATGCATCAGTTAACAAGAAACTTTCGGTATAACTAGGGCTAGGACAACAGAATATTATGTTCATTGTTTTCACTCGAGTATATATCCGTTGATATCTTATATGGTTTTATATATAATGATGTAGTTCTCAATTGATACGCATGAGTGACTTCAATGTGCTGAATGTGCTCTCCGTTTATTGGCATTGTACCCAGTCGTCCTGGATTTCTCCTTGCCACTAAACTCAAACCGTACCGCTTCAGGATATGTGTGGTTGGAGATTACACGTCCCTTACCTCATAATTACATGCGTAGCTCCCCTTATAGTGGAAGGTATCCTTTGTCTTTCAAGACTGAAAGGAGGCATCGAATGTAATCCCAAACCGCTTGATCCCTTATGTAACCGAATATTTGCAACTGCTAATGTGGAGAATCTGTAAAATCTATTTTTTGTGGTTTAAACTAGAACTGCAGTGTAATTGAACAAAGTATTGAACTATATATATTAGAAGAGCATAACCAATCTTTGTGCATGCAAAGTAAGACAGTTAGGATTGGGCAAAACTTTGCTGATGAAGAAGAACATCTAAGTTATTAAAACTCTCGAGTGGTTGTCTTATATTGATGATAGCAGTGGCGCATAAATTGCAGCAGGTCTTGCTTCAAATACAATAATTAGAACTGGAAGATAAACTTCGGGGAGTTTATCTCACTGCCTCATAATTGTTTAAAAGATGAACTGTCTCGCAGCCATGTGTACGCGGTGTGATGGTATATGAAAGCGCTATAATTATTGGTAAAAAGAGGTGTATTATAGAATGGCTTCATAACAGAATGATAAGATGGATGTATAATATGAAACTTGAAGAAAGGTTTATCCCTAATTATCTGAGAGACAGTAAATAAGGATAGCAAAGGAAAAGGGTGCACCCTGTCGTGGACGTCGATGGTATGACCACGTTCTAAGAATAAACAGTTCAAATGGCATATTCAGTTATGAAAGAAATATCGGGGAAAACATTACAGCTAGTCGTTCAGCTATATATAAGCATGTACACAGTCGTTTAAGGTTAAAATGTCGATGATAATTATGTTAATGATGAAGAAGAAATGATATCTGAACTTGTATTTATAACAGAGAATCTGGTTGATAAACGTAGATGTCTACTGTGATTTTGGAAAGTCCGTTTAAATTATTTAACAGAGAAATATTGCTAACTTAATAGTGACCGTCGGATTATAATTGTGTATCATAACGTGATTATCATAGATCAAACGATAGACAAAATAGGTAATTAATAGTTTTGATGCATGGAAATAAAGAAGCTCTCATTCTGTTTGCATATTAAGAGATGCAAATGAGGTAATGCATAAAAGGAGCAATTATAGCGATCGAACATTTATTGAAGTACTACAAATAAAAAAGAGGAGGAAACATCAGGGATAATATCTTATGCAAAATTAACATAGGCTATATTATCTGCCATACAAATTAAAGCGTATAAACGTGAAAATAAGCCCATCACAACAGACAATTTACTCAGCAAATATGAAAGTATAATGGTAACACAGGGCGCAAGCGGCATGCAAATAATTTCACCGATAGAGAAAAATACAAATTTAAAAATGAAAACACGTAAGACACAGAATAAAGTTCCTGACCACGTTCGAGATGTAGATTACGTTCGAGACGACGATTACGATTCTTGCAAATTGGTCCACCCGTCAAGTTATTCCTCGTAATATGTAATAGTCACTAGAGGATTGATTTACATACACAATCTGCATAAATAAAAAAAAAATATCATGTTTAAGTGTATTGTACGTTAAGGTCGTATATATATGTGTATAGGTCATGTCATGTGCTACTGGTACCATGTAACCCAGTATTACTGTTATATAGGAACTTCATTGAGAGAGTTTTAGAGAGAATTTCTTAGAAAGAGTCTTATTACAGTGAGGGATGCTGTAAGACTCAGAGAGAAAGAGAAGTTGCATAAGTTGTTATACGAGAGACTTAGAGAGATTGTTCATATTAGGAGAGATTCTTATATATTAAATGTTCTTTCTTAGATCTTGCTGATGGAAGAAGAAGGAGCTCTTTGAGTGAGGACATGATGATGTTGAGACGTGTATGTAAAGACATAAAACACAAATATATAATACAATTGGACTTTACCTTTTTTAAGAATCATAAGACACAAGACGAACTTTACAAAAAACACTTGATGGTTTATTCTTCACACGGCCGTGATTCCATCATCAAGAATTCAAAGTTTCACATTTTTTCTTGAAGTGACGTCTCGCTTCCAGACGTCTGACTGTCCCTGAGTTTTCTCACTGACTCTCTTCTAACTAAAGTTTTTCTCTATTCCTAGAACTTTCTATTTTCCGTGACGTCATAAACATGTTAAAACATGTGCATTCTTTCACGTGTCCTGGACATGCGTGTCCAAAACATTTCCTATTTCTACAAAAGGAATTTTAACCTATATTCAATATGTTAAAAACATTATCTTATAAGCTGCAGTCTTTCAATTTAAAATTTCATAATAAACTTGACAGCTCACATTCTTTTCTGGAAATCTTTATCTATTTCTAAAATAATGTTTTGTTTTACATTTTTAAATTCTCACACGTAATCTATTTCTAAACTAGATTACGAGGTTCGAATTTCGCCTATGCTATTCATTTTCATTTTAAAGTAAATTCTCCATTTTTATACTTACATGAAAAGGGGACATCCCTTATCATGTAACACTACCTGCCTCATGGTCGGGTCACCGGCGACTCAACTGGTTCCCCCACCAGAATCGTTTGGTGAGGAGGGCGGCTAGTCTCCCTGAAGGATTAAAAACAAGACCTTTCAAAGGGCGAATGAACTCTTTCTCTGAGTCACCGGCCAACTAGCACCGTGTATATTTGTGTGTGTATATGTATATTGGGATGGAGAGGGCTCCCGTAAGCCGTGGTGAAGGCAACCTTTCTAGGAGAAGCAAATCTCTGATTTAAAAAAAACAGAAAGCGGAAGACCATTACCCGCATTAAGCTGGTCTGCAGTTTAATTTGTTGCTGGCTATCTTGCTCTTGCTTGTTGCTGGATCTCAACCTTTTGAACCGAGAGAGAAACTTAACTGCCGTACAAAGCTAATACTCTGTAATATCATATTTGTATAGATACTCCCTCAGGCATTTGGGCTCATGGATTTTGAATGTCTGAGAGAGTGGCACTCGTCTGACAAGACGTTGCAATCATCACATAGACATATATATATATATATATATATATATATATATATATATATATATACATATAAAGTTATAAACATATATATTGCAATAAAGCCACCAAGAATATTCGAATTCTCACGAAACGGCAGATTAAAGCCCGATGAATTCTCACGAGAATGAAACGCGGAATATTCTGTGTAGCTCATTTGCCATATGTATTTTTAACTTACTATCTAGGTCTACGTATGTATCGAACAGTGGAAATTTACGCATAAAATTATATATTTGCATATTAATTTATGCGATTAAATGAAATAGTTATATGTATTCCAATGTTTACGAGGAAATGAGAAAATAATTGACGTTGTACAAATAAACAAGGAGTTGAAGTTATTTTCTATTCTTTGTGTATGCATTGCGACTGAGGATATAACGTGTTGATTCTGGACAACATTAAAATATCTTATTACATGGCCACAAATACAGGCCAGCTAGCCATACATGCAAATGGGCATTGATAGTATTTTCGTTTTTATGTTTAACGAAGGCGTCACCAGTTATCAAGATCTAATTTCAGCTTGAGGTAAAGGGATTATAAAACTGAAATATGGTACACAGACGTAAGCGTTGAAACATTGTACAATTCATAGAATAAATGGTATAATTTTGGCACCATACGAACAAATGCTAAATAATCATCAGCAATAGATGATTTTATGAGTTTCTTTAATATAATTCTTATTATCAACAAAAAAACCTCTACAAGCAAAATCAAGACTATTGTCATCATTGATATGTGACTGCAGAATTATCGCGTTATTTTACTTTACATTGAAATGTTATTCAATCTATTTATTTATTTTTTATTTTGTGTTCTATTAAACGGAAATTCTTCAAAAGCCGCGGTGTTATAAAGTCATGCTTCATGAAACGTACATTGTCTGATCCATTTTTGAATCCGCTTTGTTTCCGTTTCGTATCCTTTACTTGTGATCACTCCTTTTCTTATTCCATTGGATGCTGGTTGATCATAGTATTTGAACATTGAAGATTCCGTTTTTTAAGTCAACATTTATTATCTCCACTATCGATTATTATATGAAAATACATTCTCTTTCTGAATATTGCGAACTATGTGGGCATATAGAAATTCCACAGAGGCAGAAATAAATTCAAACAACAAATATATTTTGATAAAGTTAATATTTTTCTCGATCGTACAAAAATTAGTTTCTAGGAAAATAGTACTTACTTATTTTTAAATATGAAACAGATCCTTACGGAATTTCGATAAAAAAGCTTATATAATCTCCTGGTTTACATGCTTTCGTTCAGTCATATCCGACAAGGTAAAAGTCGTTGGTTATACGTCATTTTATTTTTAGTTTTTTGTTTTTTTTGTTTTGTTTTTTCGGACGTAAAATTAAAATTTCAAATGATTATAAGACTTCTATTCGCTGCGCCACTGTTCAGTAAGGTACTCGATAAATTAAATAAATTGTTTTATACCAAATCCATGTTCATTAACGAGGCCGATATAAAGAATCCTAATTATACGAGACGCATTTAAGTAGGTCAGAGGTTACATCGGACGAAAGTAATTTTTGTATCCTCACCATAATCATATAATGCATATATAAACAAATTATAAGAATTTGAAGAAAAAATTAAAAGATGAATGATTGATAAAAATAATGATCATATTCGATTAATGCGCAGACCGGAAATATTCGTAATTATATATTTCGTGTCTTTTCATTAATGATATTTCATGCGCGATGACTCTATCAAAAGTGGGCAAATACTGTTGTGTCTAAGTTAATCATTTGATATTGCATTACAGCTTCCTATCCTCATAGTAGCCATGGTTATCTAAATATTAACGTATTCATCTTATTCATGCTTATCTAAAAATACGTGATGCTTGAACAGGATGATTAATAAAAAACAACAACTTTTTAATCGATTGATCTATTTCGGTTTGAGAAACTACAGCTGCTTATATTGAGTTTTTAGTACAGTCGCATTCTTATTGTCTCGTCAGAATCATAACATGTAAGAAGTATATATTCAGTAATAGGTAAGGATTACTTAATAATAGAATATTAACCTGCGAGATATAAGTGTTGATGCGTGAGTTGTGTTTGTAATTAGCCAGCTGTTTTTCTCTTGCGCTTATGTTATTAAATAAAATATATATTTTTTTATTTATTTCTATTAATTGTGCTTTTGATTCTTTCCGACTCGCAAATAACGATATTTATTTCTGACAAGAGCTGGCTGCTGTAATTTTCATATTTCTTTTCAAGTCCGAGTACGATGAATTCAGAAGGACTGTACTCTGACTTACAACAAATATGGCAATTACATCAGCCAGTCCTTTACTAGAAGTTAATTCTGTTATTCAGAAGTGGGAAACGATAAAACACAAGAATTACTAAAATATATATATATATTTATTTAATGAAACACCCCCACACACACTATATATATATATATATATATATATATATATATATATATATATATATATATATATGGGGGGTGTATGTATCTGTCTGTGTGCATATATGTATGTATAGGGTTGGAGTCATTTAATTGTAAAAATCGTCATGATCATTGAGAAATTCTACCGTTTTTAACCGCTTCTCTCAAGTCAACATTTAAAAAACACGGAGATTCATGACTGCTTGTTCTACGTATTGCATGTGTTAGATTTGTTTTTATTTATACATTGTTGTGGCTCTGATGAATAGTGAATGCCCTGCGCCATATAACTGGTCCCCTACTGCCTTGTGAGCCAAGATTTTTTAACCAAAGGCTAGGGGTGAGGTAACCGTGACAGAAATATCCAAAGGAGTTTAGACCCTGTCTGCTGCGGCATGCATGACACACAAGAACGTAGAGTATGCTCTGATGACCAGCAACCTAAGTTGCTCACATGGATAGAATGGTATTGGGGAGCAGAGTGCTTCCGCAGTCCATGGTCAAGGCACCGTCTCTAGGAAAAGCAACTCTTTGATTAAAAAAAAAAACATACAACGAAAGACCAGTACTCGCATTAAGTTGGTCTGCAGTTTGACTTGTTGCTAGCTATCTTGCTCTTGTGTATTTCTGGATATCAAAATATTGGCCCAAGAGAGAGATTAACTGTCGTGCAAAAGTAAATCATTGTAATAACATATTTGTACAGATACTCCTTCAGACATATGTCTAAAAATGTCCTTATGCGATGGAAAATTGTAACGCAAGGTGGCCTGACATGCATGAAGCATGCAATAAATGATCTGCACACAGTTGACAGAAATCCTAGCCTAACATCGCTTTTCGCAACAATACATAGACAGTTGTTTGCTTGTTGGGGCTTTTTGTGATTGAGCAGCCTTTTCAGGGTAGTACTGCTAACCCAAGTCTTTGGCAGGGAACAAAAAAATGCGTCCTAAACGAAGCTGCCTTTGACCTGCTGGTCAGCAACCTGCAGCTGATGGCTATCCATATTAATAGGAACAAAATATATTATGTTACACGGCACTCACTACAGCTCTGTTGCTGGAATGTTAGAACACTTATTGACAATAGTGAAAGATTAGAACGGAAGGCTTATTTTGGCTAAAAATTTGCAAAGATATAATATAGTTCCAATCCTCAGTCTAAACATCGGCATTTGCTTGATTTACTGTATGTACTCTGGGGACGTGGTGATCTTGGAAATTTTTACAAAGTTAGAGTAATGCGTGATGCCGACTGTGGTACTGATCATTTAATGGTCAGAGCTAAACTGAAAATTACAGTTCGCAAAAAATAGCCGTTTCAATAGAGTACAAAGTGCCTAAGAGTATTGATGTCTTAAAATTGAAGGATCGAAATTCCTTGAAATATGCTTTGAACAAAGGTGGAGTTCTCATATTGTAATTGGGAGACAGTACGAGATACAATATACCAAAACGGTGTTGAAGCTCTTGCATTGAAGGTTCCCAGACATCGAGATTGGTTTGCTGATAATTTCAATCAAATTAATCTTCAAATTGATAGAAAGCAGGACGCTTATTTGAAACTTTTAAAGGTTCACCTCTTAACAGGTCAGCTGTCGCTGCCCATTGTATTCTGTGTGGTGTGAGGTTCAGTGTTCTGTGCGTTAGATAAAAAAATGGTGGTCTGATCTCTACAGGGAGATACAAACTGTTTACGATCATAGAGATGTCAAGACATTTAACAATTTGCTTGATCGACTACACCACTCCTGACGAAGGATGAGAAAATCCTGCTGAAAACCTCACATAAAATTATGCATCGATGGCCTGAACACATTAAGGATCTGTTTCACAACCCATCCCATGTTAAGTTTGCTGCAATAGAAAGCATCCCTCAATGTTCATTTTGTCCGGAACTTGATGATAAACCGACTCTGGTGGAAACAGTTGACTGCATTAAACATATATACTCGAAAAAATCTCCTGGGCTAGATGGCATTTCTGTTGAGCTGCTGAAACATGGTAGTGTCGATGTACATTGTGTGGTCCACTCTTTGATACTGTCATTATAACAGGATAACCCTGTTGTTCAAAGTTGGATCGATGCCATCCTGGTTATGATGTACAAAGAAAATGGTACAAGTTCGTATTGTGAAGATTATTGAGGTATATCGTTGATGACTGTGGTTTGAAGGATATCGGCACGGCTCTTGCTAAACCGATTGGAAAATTGTATATGTCCAGATATCCTTCGCAATCCCAGTCTGGTTTTAGAAGTGGGCGGGGAACTGTGGTTATCGTTTTTCTTTTATAGAGCCTTTGGAGGAATGTATTGAGTAGGTTCTTGTTGACTTAACCAAGGGTTTTGACAAAGTCAACCGTGAGGCTCTCGGGCAAGTGCTGGAAAAATGATGTTGTTCCCCTGGTTTTACGGAAAAGTTCAAGCAACTTCATCATAATATGAAAGGTCGCGTCAACTTCAATGATCGGTTTGAAAGAATTCCCCATTGATAATGGTGTCAAGGAGGGTGATATAGCTGCACCAACATTGCTTTCTCTCTATCTGGCTACTGTGCTCTGGTATGGTTTTCACGATTGCGATATCTGTGTTTATATTTGCTTCCGACCTATTGGAAAGGTGTTCAATCTCAGAGGATTCCAAGCCAAACAACTGTTTGTGATGGACTTGTTAGGGAACTTATGATGATGATGCTGACAGGGTAACACACTCCCCTAGTAGATATGCAACTAGTGATGGATCTCTTTACGAAAGCTTGTACCTGCTTCGGACTGACAGCATTAAGAAAAATGGAGTGATGTACATTCCCTCTCCTGATGAACTGCATGTGGAACCTAATATCTTCGTTTGTGACCAGCGATTTGAAGTCGTAAAATATTTTATCTACCTTGGTAGTACCTTATAAAATGATAACACTCTTAATGCGGAAATAAGACAGATGATCAGCAAGGCATCATATACTTTTGGAAGGTTACAAGATAGAGTCTGGTCTGATGGTGATCTAACTCCGAAAACTAAAATTTCAGTAGATCAAGCATGTGTAATGTCATCCCTACCCTATGCATTTTAAATATGGACTTTGCACCGGTCATATATAGAATTGCTCGAGCAGTTCCATCAGCACTGCCTTAGACACATTCCTGGGTTAAAGTGGGGAAGCTTTGTCTCTGATACACATCTTAAATAAGGAAAAATAACCAGTATCGCTACCATTGTTATTAAGAACATGCGGGCCATCTTCTCCGGCTTGAAGACTATTGACTCCCAAAACAGTTGTTCTAAAGTGACCTTCTTCTTGGAAAAAGACCCAAGGCCAAGCCCAAAAAATGTTTTCGTAATAGCATCAAGAGGAGTCGGATGAGCTTTCATATTCCTATTGACAGTTGGAAGACTCTACCGTTTGATCGCAAGTCGTGTAGGACACAGATATACAGGAGTACAGGACACTTTGAAACAACGAAAATTGACCGAGCGAAGCTCTAGAGGGAATGTAGGAAATGCCAAACCCAGCCGCCCAATCATGAAGATCTTTAGATCTGTAAGGTGTGTGATCGGACTCTATTGTCTAAGGCAGGTTTGGTTAATCACATGAAAGTGCACGATGATGCAGGTTCCGTTGCTGTTAGTTTCATCCAAACCAATGAACGTTCTCAGTGTCATGTCTGTTTGATGGTGTGCAAGTCGCTGGCAGGACTGAAAAATCATCTTCGAGCATATGGACTTTAGTGACTGAGGGAGTGTCACTCGTCTGACGAGACATTGCAGGCATCATATATATACATATATATGCATATATATGTATATATATATATGTATATATATGTATATACATATATATATGTATATATATATGTATATATGTGTATATATATATTTATATATGTGTATATATATGTATATATATATATATATATATAAATGTTAAAAGTGTCTGTATCATAAACGAATCAAAATTAAAAAAAAAAACATATTACATCAACTATTTCCCCAAATGTAAGTTTGTATTTTCAATTCTACACGACACACTTTGATCGGAGACGGATAAATTTATGAATAATCAAATTTGCGATGCAATCTATTTATAGACCAAGTCGAACCAAAATAAATGATATAAATAATGTTATATAAAGCCGGGTCTTTCCTAATCATGGGCTCTTAATTTTCTCTACGCTTGAACCGGATGTAGGCAAATGTCAGCTTCTGGTTGCATTTCTGTCGTTATCACTAGATTCTTAATTGGCGCCTAATTCGTCTAGACAAAATGTTTTAGACCAATTAATAGGATGAACGGAGAATTTCCATGATTTACTATTAGGTAACTTACCTGGCCCTGATTATATTACAGTTTATTGCATCTATAAATTCCTAAGTAACCCCTCACATCTCTACATAGTATTTCAACTTACTTGTCAGATTCTTCGATGGTAATTAACTTCTATTAACGTTGTCATCATATTAATCAACATGCTGCCAAAATGTATTGTCTAATACCATAAAAAAAAATTACTAGAATATATACACTTTAACACAAAATTAGGAGGATAAAATATATATATACGTTCATACACACACACACACACACACACACACACACACATATATAGTTAGTAATTTAATCGTCATATAATTTAATGGTAATTTAATCGCCATATATATTTTATAAAGTAATAACTAGCTCTACCTACGTATTGAGCACTTTTGAAGTAAATACTTAAAGTTTACGCATAAATCTATACTTTCGTATATTTATTTTATGTGAGTAAATTAAGTAGTTATATATATATATATATATATATATTTATATATATATATATATATATATATATATATATATATATATATATATCGGTAAGTTCTTGTTCCTACATAGCATACAGCAAGTTCGTATTATTTATAATAATTTTCACAGAGGGCATTATATTTGTTAACGTGTTATAACCATAACTAACTCTCAGGACATTTCAGGAATATTCACAAAAGAGACTCTAATTTATCAACACTCTCAAGCAAGTCTAACGCTTGTCACACCGCTGCAATATTTGATACTTGTGCTTGTTTCTCAAGTACTGCCATTGCATTCGTTCTGAAAATTAAATACCCCGAATAACCCGATACTCAGCTAAATTCTACCCCTTCATTTTAATGGTTCTATACGCCAAAGAGTTATCTACTGTTTGCTTGTAAATTCCACTCCGTCTGATACAACATTCAAAGATTCAAATGTTATGTGAAGAAATATCTTTGCGTATAATTACCGATTAAGGGACCCCGATATATTTGCCGCTAATTAACATTTACCCCTCTACGTCTAAATATAAATATGAACTCTTCTAAAGCGTATATGTAGAACAATTACAGAGATCTTTAAAGATATGTTTTCAGTTGATAGCCAGGGGGGTATTTTTTCTCTGCATATCTACTTTTACCGATGATATGCATCTAATTACAGTGAATGTTTAACACATATGGATTAACAAACAATGTAATAAGACAACCCAGGTGATCCTATGAAAAAGTTTGCGAATACAAATCACAATCAAGAATGTAATAATATGTAGGAGTTGCTTTCAACAAGTTCCCAGACTTTTTTTTTTCTATGGACATTTTTATTGATTGTACAAGCATGAAATTTTAGTCGCTTTCGAAGTAATCTACTCCGTCTGCAAAGAATTTGTTGTACCATGCAAACATGTTTTGAAAGGCCCATAGAAGTTCGTTTGTGAGAGTGTGTCAATGATTCTTACCGCAGCCTCTTTTATCTCTTCAATTGTGTTATACCGATAACCTCTAAGGTTTTACTTGATCTTAAGTAATAAGCTAAAGTCGAAGGGAGAAAGGTTTGCACTGTACGGATGATGAATGTCTATCTTGATCCCTGGCTTTCTTAAAAAGTATGTGACAAGGATGGAGTTTTGTACTGGTATATTGTCTTGATGGAAATGACACTGACCCGATCTTGAGACTGCTGGACTCTTCCGATAGAATCTCTTCATAGACTCCTTTAAAACCTACACATAGAATTCTTTGTAGACGGTGTGTAAAGATGAACCCCAATGCACGTAGCTAATGCCGTGCTGTCAAAAAAAGGATCATCATAATTTTCTCGATTGATTTGCTCTACCTGACATTCATGGGTCTAAGAGAGCCAGCATGCTTCGACTGAAAACGATGTATTTTGGTTTGGGGGAGGTCATAGCAGTAGATGCAGCTTTCATCGCATGCCACCAAAGCATCGAAAACTGCGGCATCTGAATTGATCAGCACGACTATATCACAGCTGTTTTGACGCCGTCTTTATTTCTGATCTTCTCCGAGCAACGTTGGAACAAATTTCTCGTAAATCCTTCGCATAGTAAGTTCCTCCCACATCATTGCGTTTACAGTTCCCACACTGATATCAAACTGTGTAGCTATTGTCTTTCGAGACAAACGACGGTCCTTACACATGAAACACTTCATTTGTCAAAACAAGTTTGGTGTTCTAACTTCCTTACTCTTACCAAACGTCTCATCGTTTCACACAGATTCGTTGCCTTCCTTAAATCGTTTATGCTACTCCAAAACTCATGGTCGATTTATACAAAATGGTTCAAAACCAGTCTGAAGCCTCCCATCGATTTCTGTGCCACGGTTTTTAGTTAAAAACATAATTCTATTGTATGTCGTTCTTCTAAAGTGTCCTCGGTTCCACCTTGGATTTTTAAATTTACCAGCTGTGATAATCAGGCTTTAGTAGAGTGTCTTCCATTTCCTCGCTCTAGCTGTTCATTTGAACATGTAATCATAAAAATTGGCAAGTCATCTTAGGTGTATAGCAATAACATACTGATTATGCTAGACTCTACACCGATTTTACATGCTTGTACAAAAACGGTTGGAAAATTATTTTAGACATTTCGGGGTTTGTTAACACCAAGAATCGAGAGTGTAAAGTGACTGTATGTTTTAGCAATTTCATGATTGAGATGAAAAAAATAAACGTAATTATTTTTGTCTTTATTTGGAGATTGATGAAAACAAGTTTCGAAAATCTTCCATATTACAACTCGAATTTTTTTTGTTGTTTTTTTTTGTTTAAACAAAATACATTTTCAAACCACGTTCACGTCTGTGAACAGTAAATGAACGCCGACTATATTGACCTAAAGTATTGCTTTGTATTGACCGAGGATTATACCTCAGTTTTCTTGTGACGTAATCGTGCCCTGTCAACACTCCGAACCAACATGTTGCATGTACGAAGTAACAACGAAAATAAATACAAGAAAAGAATTCGAATCACTTTATTACCAGTTGAAACAATAGACATTTACATCACAGAGACTTTCCAGAATAACGCTGTGTCTTGTTTAAAAGTCTTCACGTACTCCCATGTGCTTAATCTGATTCACCCATTTATATCTCTTTATCTCTTACCTAAAGTGCCCACGTTTAATTTTTATGTTTATCTTTCCTTCTTCCTTGCTGAGACGTCACCTCGCGCATAGTTCAAAATTTGCATACGGTAAATGTTGGTCTTGCTGCCATACGCGCGTCGGACTATGTTATATTCTTACTTATGAACAAACACTAAAAACACAATTGTACAGCTAAGTAGTATGCAACAATATTTCTGCAATGTTAGCTCTTGCGCATTCGTGAGCTAACTAGATGATATATCTGCAGGCGCAATGAAAGCGTTCCTCTTTAAGATAATAAAAGAGATGTGGAGAGAATAAGCAAAAGAAACAGATGACGGGAGCGGGAGCGAAAGAGAGAATGTCCAACGAGCGATGGGAAGATTAGCGTTCCGTTATTTTTCTTTGTGTGACTTAACCTCCTTCCTGTACTTGTTCGAGCGATTTATTGCGTCGTACAAGCGCTCCTCTATCCTGTCGTTTATCTACGATAATCTTGTCACAACTTTCGACAACGATAGTAGCTTCCAAAAATGCCATTTCAAATACAAAATAAAAACTCATGTTAAAAAAAAAAACATGACACAATTATTTAGTAAGCGTTTTGTGTGTCAACGGCACACTTTTAAGGCTAATTTAGCAAACAGACTAAGTTTGTGCAACGATCAGTTTAAAGATGCAAAAAAAACTTGTGTAGTATAAACATACGTTTACTAAATTTAATTATTTAGTGATAGTAACAAAGATTTCAAGATCCAGCATTACAAAGATATAAGGTTGTTATTTAAAACTTAAGCATGGTACAGAAATAGAGTCTTATTTCAGACGCAATAATCAAGTGACAAATTCATTAATTTTATTATTAGAAGGCAGTACAATATAAATTAGAAGGCAGTACAATATAAATGGTAACAAACAAAAACCAAGGAACATTAAAATATATTAAAGGTGTCACTATTTCACCATATCTATAAATAAAGATATATATATATATATATATATATATATATATATATATATATATACATATATATATATATACGATTAGTTTTTTTTTGAAAAATAAAACCAGCAGAGTGCTGAATTAAAAGGAAAATCCGAAATATAAGAGCGTATTTATATTTTGTGAAACTGACGGTACCAATGACTTGTCTCATCTAAAAACTTTCTGTAAACTAAATATACATGTATATATATATATATATATATATATATATATATATATATATATACATACACACACACGCACACACACATATATATATATATATATATATATATATATATATATATATATATATAAAAAGAGCGAGAGAGAGCGAATATTTTATGAAATATGATATGTAATATGAGGCATAAATCTTATATGTATAACTTTATTACACCATCAGGACAATAAGAATATTTTAAGGGGCAATTTAAGAACAACCTCTTTAGGTCATTGTGTTGAATAGGGGGTACATTTGGGGGCATATAATGAGTACATGTAATACAGAGCTCATAATACACGAATAACGATGATAATGATAAAGACATTTTTATCAGCCTGAGATACTTCTTGGGGACTTCATACGAAGTGGGAGATATATGATGCAACAGTTCTTATAATACATATTAGAGGAGGGGCTATTCATTATTGATAATGGAGGAAGGAATGCATGATAGTTGGAAGGGTTGTACAAAGTTCATTACAAGATGATGATAAAACACATTTACCCCTTGCACTGTGAGGAATGACGACACGAAACAACAGTTACAAACATAGTTGCTTTCTTTATTCGTCAACCGGCCTATCGGTGACGTCAGGAGTTCAAACTTTGATCTACATGGCCATTTTCTTCCCTTCGCTTCTAAGTAGCTTTCCTCTTCAACCGACTATCACTGTGTGTGATCTGCTCTCAATATCTGATACTCATCAACTAGCTTACTTAAAACCCTCAGATTTCTGTATTGAGAACGCTGTTTATGACGACAGAAGGTGGTTACCAATCTGACTATATCACGGTGTCTACACATATCCGTCCAACACATTTTCGGCAAACAAAGAACGCTCAATTCTAATTCTAACCTATTTTTAAACAATATATTTTAACTAGCATTGTCCAGATTTCTTAAAGACTGGCCAATCGACTCTTTTTTCGACATAAACAATATTTAACTATTTCTAATAGAATTAACAATGGACTGAATTTCTAACATTCCATTTTCAATTATCTTTGACACTTGCCTACAGGGTTCGATTCTAGCTTTATCCTTATATTATTTTCACTTCTCTAGTAACTCTTCTTTCTTACATGCAACGCTCTTTCCTTCCTATTTTTCAAAGTATTACGCATTTTTAAATTCCAGTAAATTTTTCACTGTATCAGGTCAACCACTTGGCTAAGAAAGATCAGTAATCATAAAAATAATGAAATAAATAAATAGAAAATAAATAAACTTCTTTAATCAGCCTGTTTTCAAACGACTCCATAATTATATTTAGACCAGAATGTCTATCTGATCTCCCTGGGATATTCCTTTTGTGTATAGGGTAGTATATCCAATGATTCATATCATCTCTTCGTTTAAATATATTTGGATTCTTTCTTTTTTTCGCATGGTTTTTCTACTAATGAAAGCTTTGTCTCATTTTTTAACTATTGTGTTTTTGGGGACATTCATCAAAACTCATATACGTAAAACTTTGTAATTTGCTTCCAATTATCAAGATAACCTTTTCATCACACTGATTCACTCGAATTTCCTTGCTTATACACTTAAAACTCGACAACGACTTAGACAACATCACGCTTAACTAAATAACCCTCATCCCCTGCGCCAAAATCCCTATTTGCGCACTGAATTCTAGCTATAGCTAGCATATATGTTTGTTTTTTCCTTTTCCTCATCAGAGCGTCCAAGATCCGAAAACATGGATATTCTGCATTCATATCTCTCTAAAAAAGTATAATATATATTTTCTTCCTACGTATTTACTGCATATTTCACCTTTTCTCCGTTCTTATTACTCTATGTGATTCGTCCTAGGTACTGACCATTTGTACCCTTAGGAATTCTCGTATACTCTGCAATCCCTGCCTTTTTTATTTATTGTGTCGATGCTTATTATCTGCTCGAAATCGTTACGTGCGGCATGCTTTAAAAGCACAACACATCGCAGCTTTCACTCTATATTTTCCTATAGGGGCACATATCTTATGCTGTCCCTAGCAAGTTACTCTTTTTGCGAAAAATGTTATGGACATAAAGAAAAGAAACCGTCCTTCTGTTTGCTTATCACATCCAAAAACCTCTCAAAATACCCGTTTACGTAATTTTCTCTTGTCCCCTTTCTAAAATTCTAACTTATTCCTAGGACAACCATTTGTCCAAATCATCGTTTAATTTTCATTTTTTTATGACTTGTTTTTTCATTTTTATTTATCTACATAATTATGGCCTGGATTTCTGAGGATAATTAAAATGCATTATACATACATTTAAAAACCAATTTTACAATATGTTCTCAAACATCATTTCCTTCTAAACCAAATCCATCATAACATTACATTTAATTATGATGTAGACAAAAAACATTCCAGTTATAGTTTTTCCTAAAAATTGTTTCTGTAAACGAGAACAACAACACCAACAAAAATAAAAACAAAGTCTGTTAACAAAACTGGAACAAACAAGAAAAAAAATCGTAATTATATAAAGTCAACATTCAATATTGTCCCCCTTTTTTTTTGTCCTTTTTTTTTCACCAAAAAGACACCTGAAAAAGTTCAACTATAAACAAAAAAAATATTTTTAAATAAAACTGCATTTACACCTGATGTTTTAATTTTGACTCTTGTGATTTATTTTTCATTGACAGCTTTAAATTCAAACAATTTCAACATAATTTCACCGATTATTTACTGTGTGAGTATTTAAAAATTAATTATTTCGCATTATCTGTGTGTGTGTTTATTTCAAAACAATGTAATTTTATTTATCAATGAATTTTACGTTGAAATTACTCATATCTTTTGTTTTTGCATTTTCGTGTGTGGGTATTTTTGTTCTTTTTTTTCATTTCTACAACTGTTTCTTTTTCCTTTTTGCGGCATATCGTTTTTAATACATTTTTCCTTTGTGAGGGTTTGTTTACCTTTCTTGTAAATGTTTGTATTTCGTCAAGCAGTTTTTTTCACCTTGTGTTTGTTTTTTTTTTCTTTTCTTCAAAGGCCCCTTTGTTGTGTTCCGTAGTATTAGTCAAGTTCTATTTTTTCGCGCGCTTGCTAGGGTGATCTGACGACGAGCACCATATTGACGATGTTGTATATCGCGATGCTGATATTGGGTACACATTAACGGGACACATATAACGGGGACTCAGAACAGATGACGATAATAATGAGGGCGAGACAATTGTAACGGTTGTTACAAACGAGGAGGAAAGGAGATACATTATTCATGATGGAGAGGGCACATAATAGTTTGAAGGGTTATACAAAATTCGTTACGAGAAGATGATAAAATACATTTACCTTTTCTGTTGTAAAGAATGACAATACGAGACAACAGTTACAAACGAAGTTGGTTTCTTTATTCTTCAATCGGCCGATCGGTGATGCCAAGAATTCAAACTTTGATATACATGGTCATTTTCCTCCCTTCATTTCTAAGGGGCTCTCCTCTTTAACCGAGTATCACCGTGTGTGTTCTGCTCTGAATATCTGATTCTCATCCAGTAACCAACTTTGAACCCTCAGATACCGTTATTGAGTAATCTCCTTCGTTTATGACGTCAGAACTGTGTTTACCAACTCTCATGTTTTCTATAGATGTCCGTCCCACACAGGTTTGGCACACAAAAACTCCTCAATTCTAATTCTAACCTATTTTTACAAAATATATTTTAACTCGCATTGCCCATTCTTTTAACTGACATATTTAATATCCAGATTTCTAAAACACTGGACAATCGACATTTTTTCGGCATAACAATATTAAACTATTTCTAATAGAATTAACAATGGACTAACATTGATTCTCCTTTATCTTTAACATTTGCTTACAGGGTTCGATTCTAGCCTTATCCCAATAGTATGTCTTCTTACTTGTATGATAAGGGAACCGCCCTTTTCATGTTACAATGACATTTTGAACTAAATGCGTCTAATGAGAAGAAAAAAAGCGGCCAATATTATACAAAATACAAGTATAGAACAACAACTTAATGACTATTAGGAAGGAAATGAGAGTGAAGGAATAGAGTAAAATCGTAAATAAGAAATAATAGTAGGTACAACCTATAAAGGTAAATTGAAATGTAAATTCCTCATCGTTCATTAAATATTATTATGTTTTGCTCCGCGATAGTGTTGAGTGTTTCTCATTTTGATGAGTTTAACCTTGTTAAATATTTACTCTTTTAGAATATAAATATATATATATATATATATATATATATATATATATATATATATATATATTATTGTGTCAGTATATATATATATATATATATATATATATATATATATATATATATATATATATATATATTATTGCGTCAGTATGGCATGATAGAAATTCCGTGTAACACTGCTCTCTATATACATGTGTGAATAAATTTGACGAAGGCCATGCTCCCGAAATGTGATATACACAACTCCCATCAGACTACACTAATACGAGTAAAGATATGTAATTAGAATATATGTATCTCGTAATCTCCTTTGCACTTTGCGAAAATCTACAGCAATCATTTATTGTTTTATTTATTAATTTGCTCTGTTGTGTGTTTATCTGTTACACCTATATGTGGTATGCTCTTCCATTAATAAATCAGAGACATATACAAACCAATATTTTCAGCAATCTATATCAAGTTATTAAGTAATACCCTATTTTAATGTTAAACGTTATAGCGAAACGAATAGGCTATTCCAAACGTAAATGGAATGCTACAAGGAATATTTTTAAAAACCTGGATAGAATAATAAAAACTCGAAACCAAAACGTTATAAAACATGAACATATTATTCAAAACGTAATCGCGATGCAAAACAATATCATCACGAAGATACAAATATAAATTAACAAAAATGTATTGTGAACAATAGTGCGAAAACCTAGGCAATTGCAATGTCAAAAAAACGAGATTAAACAACATATTATTTTAAACTGAGTTAAAATAAATCATATTCCATACAACTGCTATTGCAAATAAATGGACAAAATGTTACAAAAACGTAATTATGGCGCATCATTGACAGTTATATATGTTAAACATAATCTGGAGAATCCTAAAAATAGATGAATCATTTGATACAGATGTTAAAATGCATCATAATTAAGGCGTTGTTAGTGCCTAGGTATAGTTAACAATAATAAAATTATTTCAAATTAATCGTGACACACCTACAATATAAAGGGCATTTATTTGTGTGTATTTATATAGCTAAATCTTTAAAACTATGAGAAACAGCCACAATGTTTGTATATCCTGGATCAGCTATGCACGGGATGATGAATATCAATGATTAGCAAACGCATTCATTTTTTACCCTAAACTGGCGCAGACATTGCCGAGATGGGAACGGCAAAATTAATATAAGCTTTCCCACGAATGGGATGTAACTCTGTTTTTATCAAGAAGTTAGTTCCTTTGTGTCGACATATTCCTCAAGAAATGTATATGTGCCAAATATACTAGGAGGGATTTTTTTCTAGCTTGTCGCCAAAAGAATGTATGTCTTATTATAATAATAGAAGATATTACTCACACAAGTAGTAACACATCTGTCTAGCCTTATGTGACGTAAGGACAAATTCGAAAAAAATGTTCATCGTAGATTCCTTATTTACATGTCACATTGATTTGCATGTGAGGAGAGTAGCGGCTACAAGAATGACGGATTAGAGAGGGCAGTGAGTCGTGTTTTTGACAGTTGTAATGCATAAAAAATAATGGAACGAAAAATTAAACTCTTACGAATTACATAAATTGTAAAGTTGGAAATTGTTTATTAATTCCTAAAATTGGTGAACCAATATATATGCCTATTCGAATCTAGTTCGTTATATATATATATATATATATATATATATATATATATATATATATATATATATATATATATATATATATATATATATATATATGCCAATTTGAACCTAGTGCTTACGAATTACATACATTGTAAAGTTTGAATTATTTTTTTTTATTAATTCCTAAAATTGGTGAACAAATATATATGCCAATTCGAATCTAGTTCGTTCTAACTTTTAATTCAGCCAAACTACACCACGTTTTTAACATATAAATATAAATATTCCCAAGCTCGTATGAATATGCCTGCAGAAGGTCGGAAGTTACATTGACAGAGACATTATAAAACTTACGACCAGCTATTGATATCACATCCGCATAATTTAAAATAATAAGTATTTATTAATACTCATTTGAGAAATACTAAAGCTAGCGGAAGCACAAAGTATCTGAGAAGCCGTGTCTGAACAAAAAGGAAAATGGAGTATTGTTACTGCAATGATATAATCTTTTAGATGGAATAAGACGGTAATATTTGAATATCTGTTCGAATTACTTGGTAAGATGAAACACCTTGATAAACAAGCGATTTTGCAACACGAGTTGGATGAAAAAATCAGCGAAATCTTACAGGAACAAAATAAACAATGTTCTAATTTCAACAACAATCGAACACAGAAGCCAAAAAAGAAAATAATCATGGGTGTTTATTTTTAGAAGGATGTGTGGGTTTAATCGATGTGTTTCACGATGCATTCCTATTCAGAATATATATGACTTGAAGACAGATTACACAGCTTTTAAACTCAAACATAATATTTACAGCATGAATAAAATTTTAGTTCAAACTAAATTCCTACGACGGAGGGATTGTAGTATATGATCTACTGGGACACTTCATCTTTTCCGTTATCGATAGTTTAATCTAAGGAACATATATTTGTCTCCAATAAAGACATCGCGTAAGGGTAGTCAGATTTTTTGAAACTTAGAAAACTGATCGAGACACAATATATAAGAAACAATATATATATATATATATATATATATATATATATATATATATATATATACATATATATATATATATGTGTATGTGTGTGTGTATGCGTGTGTGTGTGTGTCCACCTACCATCCTATGATAAAAACATACAATCGTCCGACATAAGAAATATCTTAACTAAAAATATAAAAATTCGATAGCTTAACAATTGCACACGTCGATTAATATTAGTAGAAGCCATATTTATAAAAATCTATAGCCCCTTTTTTAACCGAATCTCATTTAACACCTGGAGAAAGATACAAAGAGTATGCTATACCTAACAAGAAACTAAATAAACTATAAAATAAGATAATCAAATTAAAAAAAAATAATAATAATTCGCCCCTACCCATCCTGTACCTATCATAATATCCAGGAAAATCGGAAACACGAATAAATGATGCGTTCAATCTGAACGCGTCTGTTTGTGTGTCTGTGTGTGTCTGTGTGTGTCTGTGTGTGTCTGTGTGTGTACATGTCCCTACGGAATAACTCTGTCAATTTTAAGTCTACAGACTCGAAATTTGATATACAGTGTACGAAGATTTGGGAAAAATTTGTGATCGGTTTTCGGCCAGAAATTTGGCTGTTTAGGAGTCAAAGTTAAACGAGTTGTCCTTTGAGAACTCTACAAAACTTCTCCGACAATTTTGGAACTAAACACTTTAAATGTTAGATATAGGTTTCGTGGACATGGACCTTACTTAATAAATACTAATCCATCAAATCTTCTTATATCCGGGCGAAACAATTACGGCGGAGTACTACCGCCGATAAATTTACGAAAGAAGCTCCAACGTATGTGGCCGAGATTGGTCAATATGAAGAGACCAGTTCTTCTCCATGGCAACGCTGGCTCGAATATCGTTCAACCGAACCATGTATAAGCTTAACAAATTGGGCTACGAGAAAATTATACTCTTACGAATTACATAAATTTTAAAGATTGAAATTGTTTATTAATTCCTAAAATTGGTGAACCAATATATATGCCAATTCGAATCTAGTTCGTTCGATATATATATATATATATATATATATATATATATATATATATATATATGCCAATTCGAATCTAGTTTGTTCGATATATATATATATGCCAATTCGAATCTAGTTTGTTCGATATATATATATATATATATATATATATATATATATATATGTATATATATTCGAATCTAGTTCGTTCAGTATATATACACTTGTGCCCGATATTATTCATACCCCCCTTGAAAATTGAGTTCATTTGGTGTAACTTTGTAAGAATTTATTGTTTACGCCCATATTGATACATATTCTTAATAAACCTCTTCTGATCATTTTCGTCATTTTAGAATCTCGGGATACTTGTAATAAAAGAAATATACAGCTATTTATAAAATCTGCAATGTTCAAAAATAATCATACCCCCTTATTTTTTCAGTATTAATCGAGTTTCTGACTGTTTGTTTCCTGTTTGATTCTTATTTTGAATGCTTTTATACAACCTTTGATTAATTTCATTTCGTTTTTTGCATTTTTCAGAAATTAAAATGATATCCACTGAAAACCAATAAAAGAATAAAAATTATTAGAATGGGGAAGAAAAAAGAGCCTAGTAATGATCTTAGGACTAAAATTGTGAATTCACATAAGGATGGTTTAGGTTACAAGTCAATTTCCAAGAAATTTGAGGTCCCTACAGCAACAGTACAGAACATCATCAAAAAATTCCAGAGCCACCACACAACAAACAACTTGATTGGTAGAGGAAGGAAAAGGAAACTGTCTGCTAGAGCCACCAGGAATATTGTAAGAAGTGTTAATGCAAATCCATCCACCACTACTAAGGACATTTTAGAAAATCGGGAGTCTTCTGGCATAAAAATATCAAGGCAAACATTGCAAAGGACTCTGCATGAAAATGGTCTGAAAGGAAGAAGACTAAGAAGGACTCCATTGCACACCGGAAAACACCTTGCAGCACGTCTAAAGTTTGCTAAGACCCATGTGAATTCTCCAGAGTCCGTTTTCTCAAGTATTTTGTGGACTGACGAAACAAAAATTGAATTGTTTGGCCATATGGATGCTTCTTACGTTTGGAGGAAGAAAGGAGAAGCTTACAACCCAAAGAACACCATACCCACGGTGAAACATGGTGGTGGTAGCCTAATATTTTGGGGTTCCTTTTCGGCTAGTGGTCCAGGTAGTTTGGTCAAGATAGATGGAACCATGAAGAAGGAGCAAT
>NC_136515.1:45919559-45962059 GCF_053919585.1 Euprymna scolopes | reverse complement strand
CCGAAAAGGAACCCCAAAATATTAGGCTACCACCACCATGTTTCACCGTGGGTATGGTGTTCTTTGGGTTGTAAGCTTCTCCTTTCTTCCTCCAAACGTAAGAAGCATCCATATGGCCAAACAATTCAATTTTTGTTTCGTCAGTCCACAAAATACTTGAGAAAACGGACTCTGGAGAATTCACATGGGTCCTAGCAAACTTTAGACGTGCTGCAAGGTGTTTTCCGGTGTGCAATGGAGTCCTTCTTGGTCTTCTTCCTTTCAGACCATTTTCATGCAGAGTCCTTTGCAATGTTTGCCTTGATATTTTTATGCCAGAAGACTCCCGATTTTCTAAAATGTCCTTAGTAGTGGTGGATGGATTTGCATTAACACTTCTTACAATATTCCTGGTGGCTCTAGCAGACAGTTTCCTTTTCCTTCCTCTACCAATCAAGTTGTTTGTTGTGTGGTGGCTCTGGAATTTTTTGATGATGTTCTGTACTGTTGCTGTAGGGACCTCAAATTTCTTGGAAATTGACTTGTAACCTAAACCATCCTTATGTGAATTCACAATTTTAGTCCTAAGATCATTACTAAGCTCTTTTTTCTTCCCCATTCTAATAATTTTTATTCTTTTATTGGTTTTCAGTGGATATCATTTTAATTTCTGAAAAATGCAAAAAACGAAATGAAATTAATAAAAGGTTGTATAAAAGCATTCAAAATAAGAATCAAACAGGAAACAAACAGTCAGAAACTCGATTAATACTGAAAAAAATAAGGGGGTATGATTATTTTTGAACATTGCAGATTTTATAAATAGCTGTATATTTCTTTTATTACAAGTATCCCGAGATTCTAAAATGACGAAAATGATCAGAAGAGGTTTATTAAGAATATGTATCAATATGGGCGTAAACAATAAATTCTTACAAAGTTACACCAAATAAACTCAATTTTCAAGGGGGGTGTGAATAATATCGGGCACAAGTGTACATGCGAAGCGTGATCAAAACTCTAAACATTTAATGCGAGGCGAATACCTAAACACCTGAGGCCACAATCCTGTAGGTGAGGACAGCTGATGGTCTACTTGTATTGCATGTCTGGTATTCTGCACAACTACTTGTCCAGCACCCCCTCACTCACTCACCCCATCACTCACTCACCCTAACTAAAACTTTTAAATAAAATAAAATGAAATGACAGCTCAAGCAAAAGTTACGTTTAAACCAGGACCAAACTCAAAGAAAACCAACCTGCCTCCTCCCTTGAGGCTTGCATTTACTAATATCTACGGGCTTAGAACTAACTTAGATGATGTCTAGTAATTTCTCCTTGTAAACACCCCGGATATCTTAGCATTAAGTGGAACTAACCTACACTCTTCCATTCCCTCTAACCACTTTAACATGCCTGGTTATCTCCCACTCTACCGTAAGGACTCGGACAGACATATGCATGGACTTGGAGTCTATATTCGTAACACCCTCCCCCTGACTAGAGAAATAAAACAAGAATCAGAGGACCAGGCCTTTATGTGCTTCAGACTAAATATGCAACACAATATTAGCTACTTGCATTTTCTCTGCCGCTCACCCTCAAACCAAGACTGTACCCTTATAAACAAAGTCTCAGACAGCATAGATAAAGCATTCTCCCTCGATACTAGCGCAAAAATGCATGTATTTGGTGACTTCAATGTCCACCACAGTAACTGGCTAGGATTCTCTAATCACACAGACGTAGCTGGTAGCACAACATATAGCTTCTCTATATCCCATTCCCTATCTCAGTTGGTTACATTTCCGACACGTTTCCCAGACCAGCAAGATCAACATGCCTCACTTCTAGATCTCTGTCTGACAACGGTTCCCAATGAATGTACAACAAATACCCACAGCCCACTCGGGAATGCTGATCACGCTGTGATAATGGTAGAAATCAGCCTAAATTCTAGCCCTAAAACTGAAGACCCACTACTCAAAACAACGAGGTATTACAAAAAGGCTAGTTGGGAAGCCATCATGGAGCTCATCAGAGATGCCCCATGGCAAAATATCTTTACTCTTCCAGCGGAACAGTGTGCAAATGAGACGACTGAATGGTTCAAAACTGGTATTGAAGCACATGTTCCCGCACGGAAATTCTATAGCAAGTTCCACTCTCCCCAATGGGTTACTTCTGCTTGTGCAGCTGCCATTTGTCAAAGGCAGCATGCGTTCCGCAGATTACACCGACATAAGTCCAGCTCAAATAAACAGAAGTTTAAAGAAGCTAGAAATAATTGTAAGAGAATGAAAGAGACAGCTAAGACAGATTACTCTGAAACCACCAGAAAACGCATCGAAGCACAGAAATTAGGAACCCGGGATTTTTGGAAAATCTACAACAGCGTAGTAAATAATGGACAGTCAACTATTCCCTCACTATCAAACAATCATGAGGTTGCTTGCACGGCAACTGACAAGGCTAATCTGCTTGTCAGTCGGTTTGCCTCAAACTCCACACTGAACTCGGTACCTCACTCACTCCCTGATTTTCCTCTGCCAACAGACGCCACACTAGACGATTTGAAAATTACCCCTTCTAAGGTACATGCTATTATAAAAAACCTAGACACTCCAAAAGCATGTGGACTAGATCTCATCCCGGCTGTACTATTAAATAAATGTTCTGCCGAGGTTGCTCCAGTTCTGTCCAAACTTTACAATAAATGCCTTAACGAATCTTGTTTTCCCCACTGCTGGTAAACCGCCTCTGTGGTACCAGTCTTCAAGAATTCTGGTGAAAGAACTGACCAACTAAATTATCGCCCCATTAGCCTCCTCCCGCTTTTCGCCAAAATATTTGAGTCCTTAGTTAATCAAGCCATAGTCCAGCACCTAACAGCTGCTAAACTCCTGACTGACAAACAATATGGATTCAGGCAAGCCCGTTCAACAGCAGATATCTTAACTGTAGTTTCTGAACGTATATACCGTTCATTGGATAACACAGGGGAGGGTAGAACGGTGGCCCTTGATATATCTAAGACAGGGTATGGAACGATGGTCTTCTTAGGAAAATGATATCATATGGAATCATTGGAAGAATTCATGATGTAATTAAATCCTTCCTAAGTAATAGAAAAATCAAAGTTGTCCTCGACGGTCGTACATCCAAACAATATGACATAAATGCGGGAGTACCTCAGGGGTCTATCATTGGACCTCTATTATTCCTGATATTCATAAATGACCTCCCTGATAAAATTGTTTCGGAGATGGGTATATTTACCGATGACACAACTCTCTATAACAGATATGAGAGGAAAACAAATGGACACATATCCAAGGAAATGGCAGAAACACTAGAGGATGACCTCCAATCCGTAGTGGAATGGGGACAAAAATGGTTGGTCACATTCAATGCTGCTAAGTTTAAGCTTGTTTCCTTCAATAACTACAAGACACCTTCTCCACACCAATAGCAATGGTCAAGAACACATTGCCTGAAAGTACTTCTTTTAAACTCCTCGGCCTAAAGTTTACAAGGAATATGAACTGGAATAGATACATTGAGAGCATTGCCAAGGGTGCTGCAAAGAATGTTGGCTCCATCTACCGTGCTAGAAAACTACTTACACCTGACAGTATCCTATACCTCTATAAGGCAACCATTCGCCCATGTATGGAGTACTGTTGTCACATCTGGGCTGATGCATCTGCTGCTTGTCTCTCGCTCCTGGAATGGGTTCTAAAGAGAGTTGCCACCCGATAGGTCCTGAACTGTCATCTAGGCTTCAGCCTCTGTCCCATCGACGAGATGTTGCATCCCTCTGCCTGTTCTACAAATACTTTAATGGTGAAAAATCTGACGAACTGCAAACACTTGTACCTCCCCGACGTAACTATCCCCGACAAACCCGACAAGCTACTAAGTCTCATCTCTTTACAGTATAGATCCCTAGGTGCAAGAAAGCCTTTTACTCCAATAGTTTCTTCCCTAGAACTGCGGGTCTTTAGAACTCCCTTCCGGGATTCTGCTTTCCCAACTGCAATGATATGCAGAAGTTCAAGTGTAATGTTAACAAACATCTTTCTACTCATCTCCCTTCATAATGACCCCGCTAATTAAGTCCCTAATAGTAGCCCCCTGCTTCAATTTTGCACTGTGCCTTGTTTGGGGTGAAAATTGAATAATAATAAAAAAACAACCTGAGTTCTTAATAGCTCTCATTGAGAAAAATGTGTACATCCCATAGTCGGACTTTGCTGTTGTAAGCTTTATCTTTGTTAGCTAACTGATTTATTTGGAGGGAACAGTGGCAAGGAACTCGCTTCGCATGAATATGGCTCTTGATTTGAATCCTGATTTCCTATACTTTTATTCGCTGTTTCGGTTATAACACATCATCTGCCTTTAGCATCTTAATCTTGGACCTCTCATTAATAAATTCCTTAGAAGCCAACATGCTCCTCATCAGAAAATAAATGCATAAAAGAAAAAGAAACCTTAGAAATCTCTTATCAATCAGTAAGCATGTCTTTCTCTCTTATGTTATTTCCAGGCACAAGTTGTAGCTGTGTATTTGAAACTGGTTCAATAAAAAATTGGTCTATCATCTTATAAGATCTTTAGCAATAAGTTATATATTAATACGATAAGGTGTGCGTGTGTGTTAGTTTCTTAGTTACATTTCCATCTAGGTCGTTTAATTGTTGTGTACTTCCATTTCTAGTCATAAATAATTTTACCAAGAATTCTTAATAAGTTTGTTTCAATTTCGATTATAACTGATTGCACTCCAGTAATCAATTTTTTCATACATAATTTCATCAAATATTCTTCATCAGTTTTGGTTTCGGTTTCGATTATATCTATCTATATATCTATCTATACATGTATAATAAGTTTTATATCTGTTTCGAGTCAATCTCATGCACTCAAGTCATATGGATATCTATCTGTATATCTTTTGAAATAGCAAGCTTATGATATATAACAATCGATAGAACATTAACTCTATAATGATATACTCGAAATCTGCAAGAATTAAAATATCAAAATTCAGCGGACTTTACGACAGGGCTTTGCTGGGCGTTCATGCAGTTTTAACAAAAAAGTTACAATAATTTCAGAACGGCTCCATTTACACTGAGCAGCCACAGAATCCCAACATCAATATATTACATATGAATGAGTCCTCTGTGGAATTTTTCACATGCCCCGCTAGTATACTTAATTTTCATTTTCTACAACAATTTTAAATGTGTGTACGAAAATGGCTGGAAACTTATTTTAAGCACCTCCTGTGTGCGAATACATTTATAAATATACATATAAAATGTATAATCATATATTATATAATAATATGTAAGAGTAACATGCACTTCTTTTTCATCTCTAGGGAAATATTTACACTAATTATCCCGTAATTTTACGGGATGAATAAAAAATGGGTTTGACATTAGTAAAATGTTATTACGTACCACACATTTATGGAAAACAGTTACAGTAAACTTTCGGATATGCTTCGTTTTATCTTTGACATTTCAATGATATATTATGTATCGTGCATTTTTATGGATTATCACTAACTAACCATTCAGAAGTTTAAGTTTAATCGAAGAATAGTCGTCGACCGACTGGAACAATTAGTTCCATGAACAACATTTATGCACCAACTTTTTTTAAAATATATATAATCTTACAAAGATAAGCAGTAAAACATAATAACGAAAACTTTTTATGAATGTTTATTGTAATTTTAATTTCGGTCTATCTATTAATCCGTATAGTCATATTGAGCCTATAGTAAAAACATGTTGGTTAACAATTTT
This sequence comes from Euprymna scolopes, assembly GCF_053919585.1. Lineage (NCBI taxonomy): Eukaryota > Metazoa > Mollusca > Cephalopoda > Sepiida > Sepiolidae > Euprymna > Euprymna scolopes. Next base: position 45,956,252 of record NC_136515.1, on the reverse strand, counting down.
CATGCCTTGTATGAAATGACTTTCTTACTTGTATTTATCTTTTTAAGATTATATTTTAAAACTCTCCTTCTCTCTATTTCAGTTTGTATTTCTCCTCACACAACAACTCATTTTTGTAACCTCCTTTTTGTATTATTACATGTGTTAATATTCTCTCTGTTTCAGTTTGTATTTATCCTCAAAACACAATCTATTTTTGCAACACCCTCTTTGTAATATATGTCTGAATAATGAGAAAATCTGATTTTTTAACAAAAAATTAAAAAAAAATGTTTTAGATTAAATTTTTTAAACTTCTTTTAGAATTGAAAATCTTTAAAAATTAATAAGGAACATATCTCATATAGGTTTCATTAACAAATATTCAGTACATAAGGAGAAAAATAGAGATGAACATTTCAAAAGGACTCTATAGCTGGTTAGGGTCAATAGTAGTCCTCGCCAGTGAAAGTCTTTCTTATTGTTATATGATTATTATGATTATTTAAAACATTTGAGTCCTGCTCTTTCGCGCGAGGACTAATGTATATAGGATTATATTCATACACATACATAGAAGTGTCCGGCAAAAAGGAAGAGTTCGGGGAACAAAAACGTGTTTTTTTTTAAAGTCCTTTACTGGGGAAAACCCTGCAACAGTCCACATTAAAACTTTAAATTTCTTGAAACCCGATTATAAAATCCATCTATGTTGTTTTTATGAATAAGCAGGGCCTAAAAAATGGAATATATACGTTCTCGTTTTTAAACATGAGGGACAGGTTTCTTCATTCGGAGTCGCTTCTTTTAGTAGTTCTATTATCCAAGAGATGTTGAGGGAAGAAAGCTTGACGTCTGTCCGTTAAAATTCCATATTCTACTCTTCAGAAGAGAAGCATTAGGCTTCGAAATGCCTTGCCATAAAGAGTCCCTTCTTTCCCCCAAATGTTGCTTGTATTCCATTATTCAATAAATGAACCAATCTATATCCACCAATATATAGTTTTGTGACTTCATTTCATACTCCTGTTGTTCTATTGTATACGCTCTAAAGATTAATGTTGAGCTTAGCATTATCCAGATAAATGTCCTCTTGAGGAACCGAACTCTCTATTTTCCTCTTATGCATTAAGCTATATATATATATATATATATATATATATATATATATATATATATATATATATATTCGTGTGTGTGTGTGTTTGTGATGGCAAGCCAATTCGTTTGCGTATATTGCCATTACTTGATATAACCCCCAAAAGAAAAAGGTATACAGACACATGAACACATTCAGTTATGGCCGCACGAAGGTGGGTTTTAAGCCCTGTAAAACTATGGCATTCCTTGGCACACATTGTGCTGACTTGTGCGCCACTAGCACCACGTTCTTCATGCTCTCTTTTATAAATGATCAAATGCCGCTTCAAAGTACCTGCTGTGTTGTACGTCCGCCCGCAGGTAATACAAGTTAGCTCTGGCAACTCAAGACTGCTTTGTGGCCAACTGTGCCGATGAGTAGTCTGATGGGTCATCAGACCAGCTCTGCTCAGACATAATCTTCCGCACACCTCTCACTCCCGACAAATTTTGCGCCCTCTCGCATCTTTCACCTCCCCTTTCCGGATATCGCGCTGCAGCCGCTCATACTGGGTTTGATCCGCCCCAAACTTTCCCACACTTCTCCGCAAGGTCCTTTTCGACTCTCTACGATTCAAAGCAAGACCCCCCCCATGTTCTTTCATTTTTTAAGGTGGACCTTAAACAATCTTTGCATCTCAATTTAGGCTTTTGAGCCAGACGTCTTCGCTCGGCGAGCTCACCATGTACCGACTCAATCTCAGTCTATATTTGATATTGTGAGCTTCAATGCTAAAAATTGGATCCGTTCAAGCACCCTCACATCACTGACATACATCTGCCGACCAACACCTAAAATAACCGCTCGAAACGTCTCAAATGCTCCCTGTATCTTGTCCAAGTTTCACAGCCATAGAGAAGAGTAGAGAGCGTATGCGGCATACACCTTAATTTTAGTTGGCAGCAAGATCCCATGACGTCTCCACAAACGCCCGTCCAACTTTACAAAGCCATCACTTGCCCTGCTGATCCGTAACAATACTTCATCATCCAGAGCACCGAACATACTCAGTGTACTACACAAGTATACAAATTTAGTGGCAATCGCTATACTTGACCCACAGATATAAACTGATGGTTCATAGTGTTGCATGCTCGGAGCAGGCTGATACATTAAGACAGTTTTTTTTCAGATTGATAGTCAAGCCCAATGCGCTGCGTGCAACCGCAAAGGCAACCGCACGATGGTGCATATCAGTCATCGTATGATCACCCGATCACAGTCATCCGCATAGAGCTAGTCATGAATCGTGTTGGTGAGTACCGTATACTTGCATTAACAAATTAACAATTAACTAATGTTGAACAATCCCCCCAGTAGCTCGGGAACGAATATAGGCACCATCAGAGCACCCCCCAAATGCCATCCAAAACACCATGATGAAATATAACGCAAAGAGTGTGTGTGTGCTGGAATGTCTCCTAGCTTAACACCATGTTCTACTGAGATAGGATAAGCCAGCTTTTTTCAAACGTTGATCACCGCCTTCATATCATCGCTTCAGAGCTTTAAGATGGTTACAAACTTGCCAGGACAGCCAAGCTTTTTCAGAATCTCCCACAATGCATCCCTGTTGACTGTATCAAAGGCATCGGTTTAATCGATGAACAACTGATACAGTCCCTTTTGCTGTACTACGCATTTCTCCTGTAATTGCCTATCTCTAAAAATCATATCCACTGTCCCTCAACACCTTCTGAAACAACACTGCGACTCAGGAAAAACATCGTCAGCAATGTGCTCCAGAATTCTGTCTAGCATGATCCTACAGAGCACCTTACCGACTACTGACAGCAAAGAGATGCCCCATAATTTCCACATTTATCTCTGCTACCCTTCCCCTTGTATACCACTACCATCAATGCATCCCACCAATCCTGCGGAATACACTCATCCCGCCAGGCAGTCTGCAACAAGTCCGCTTACCATTGCATTATCTGCGGTCCAGGACATTTAAAAATCTCTCCATGGAAACTATTCAGGTCAGGAGACTTTCCATTGTTCAGCTTATGGGCAGCTGCTTCAACCTCCTGGAGAGAAGTAACCTTTGCCAAAATATCCTTGCCCTGATTTCTAGGAATCGACCTAACAAACTCCTGATCAATGTAAGAAGGTCTGTTCAGGAGATCATCGAAATGCTCCCTCCATCTATGAAGAATGTGGGTAGGATCTCGAATAAAATCCCCACCATCCCCCGAGTGCAGATGACTGACAGGTGATCTGGATGGTCCGTAAACCGCAGGTAGTAGGCTGTATAAGACCTTGGTGTTGTTATAATCCGAGGCGAGCTGTATTTCCTCAACTTCCTGCCTCCAACATTCATCCTGCATGTTTCGCAACCTACTCTGCACCTCCTGCTTGATTGCCTTAAACTTTTCCCTCAATCGATCTTGCTCACCATCCGCCAAACCACCCCCAGATAATCATGCAATGCTCTGACCTTTGAAACAAGCAGAACTTTAATATCATTCTCAATGAACCAATCCTGATGTTTACGCTCACAATAACTTAATACTCTGTCACGTATCTCATAGACAAACTCCTTAAAAGCAGGCCAAGTGTTGTCACACTCAATCTCTTCCATCCCCCTCACAATATTGTCCCTTAGATGGGCAACATTAAGTCGCTTTGGGATAGTCACACCAGCTCACCTCATCTTGGGCTTCACAAAACACTTAATCTTTGCACGGACCAACTGATGGTCGGTCTAGCACCCTGCACCCCGCATGCCACGAACACTGCAGATATTCTTCATCTCACGTTTTCTGACTAACATATAGTCTATCACGTACCATTGTTTGGAACCAGGATGCATTCAGGTCGTCTTGTATTTGCCCTTCTGCTGAAACACGGTATTACCGATATTAAAACTCATGTCTGAACAAAACTGCAACGAAATCAGACCATTGCTATTACACTTGCCCACTCCGTGTTACCCATCACATCCCAGGTTTCAAAGTTTCTTCCCACCCTAGCATTAAAATCTCCAAGAATGACGATCATATCAGCAGAGGAATTGCGTCTTACTACACTGCACAAATCAAGGTAGAAAAGCAACCTTTTCGTCTTCTGTTGCATCCATAATGGGTGAGTAGACACTCAAAACAGTTGCATAACGACCATTTACCAGAGATAACCTTATAGTCATAATCCGGTAACTCACACCACAGGGAGGTTCTTCCAGACTAGAAAAAAACTGATGTATTTATAGCCAAAGCCACGCCTGATTCCCTCTTACATCCATCCGTTCTACCACTCCAGAAAATGGTGTAGGTCCAACCAACTCAGAAAACTATCCCTCATCAGCCAGCCTGGTTTCTGACAGAGCAATTATGTCCATGTCATAAGGTTGAAGTTTCTTAGATACAAGAGCAGATCTACGCTCTGGACGCGTTATTGCTGACGGCAAGTCAAGCAGCGTCCGCACATTCCAACAGCCGATGGTCATTGTTATATATTTCCTCGCAGTAGCATGATGACGAGCGGGTCAAAGCTGTGGAGCCTTGAAACACCTGCCGGGCCAGGCTCTGGAAATCCCAGTTCCCTTATTGCCATTTACGTTCATAATAATATTTGCCAACTTCATTGAATGTTTTGCCGTTTTATGCTACAACCAGCCTTTTTATTTTTTATTGTCTTGCTATCAAGATACACGAGATGGTAAAAAGTGTATCTAATTTATATTGAGCAATGCCTGTGCATGAAGGTTTTATAGTGAGGAAAGACTTTGAACCGAGGCTATCCCACTCTCTAAACAACTGCCACATTGACGAAAAAGAAGAGCAAGTCAACATGAATGGATTTTCCAAACAATTAATCAAATCATGTGATATTTATGAAGTTATCTTTTTATTTATTTTTAAAGAATGTTCTTTGTTATAAAAGCATTTTTGTAGATCTCTTACAATGTCAACAAAATGGCGAGTGAATCTTATCGAAAAGCAAAGGATTTTTGCTGGACTCGCAGAATGATCGTATATCAAAGATATAGCCACATTGCTGAAAAGGCATCCAATAACCTTCGCTTCATACGTGAACAACTCTAACAACAAATTCAGAAAGGATAAGGATATACGGGCAATCATTTCTTATCGTGATATTTTGACAATTCGTAAGGAAGTCAACCGAAACACGAACTAAACCGTCCTTCCATTTTTTACGTGTTTGAATCGCTCCCGCATCCAGATAGGACCGATGCAATGTGTTGAATGAGATGTTAAAGAACAAACCTCTTTTAAGGCCATCATTGAGCAAACAACATAGGAAATAAACGAATGGCTTGGCCACAGAATTACATGAAAATGGATTGCCAACGTGTTTTATTTACGGGCGTGGCCCATGCTACACTTGACGGTCCGGATGAATGACCCATAGTTTAGAACCCGAACGGAACTCTGATGTCTTACACAGTTCATCGCCAACAAGGAGATGCAGACATCTTAGTTTGAGCGAGAATCATTGCGGATAAGTTGATCTGACCATTCAGAGTGCCAGAGACTATAATGCTTACCAGCAATGCGTAAAAGACCTTTTTGTATAATCATTTGCCGTCATAGCTATATGGCCTATCATTGTTATGTCGTTTTTAGATAAATTTTATGCGTGACAATACATTATTCCATCTGCAGTATGGCTTTGAATGTATGGAGTTCGTTGGAGAAACCCTCATGACGTTGCCACCGTGTTTCCCAGCCCTTAACTCAATTGAACATCTTTGGCTAATATTGAAAAGAGAGGTTTATGAGGGAGAAGGTCAATTTACTCCCCTGTGGAGGAAATAGTTTACGTCGCCAGAGCCATAACTTCTTTTCAGATCAAACAATTGACTTCCTCGGTGGATAAAAAGTTGTTTAAAGTTATTTAAAAATAATAGTTGATATGTCGATAAATAATTCATTTATTTGAAGTGTATACCCTATGATGTGTTTTTTTTTTAATTATCATTTGACAGTAAAATATAACAATAAAATAAAGTTTTCATGATTAGACATTGTAGTTTTCCCATTCAACAAGAGTTTAAGAGACCTGCAATAAAGCGATGGGCAGTGTAAATTCCTTGATAAAGAATAAAATGGAATAATTTCATGAAGATCGCATGCATTTGAATAAAAGTCTGGAAAATAATTCACCTTAAAGCGGTCTCTCGATAATACAAATGTTATTATTTCATGATGTATATTACTCCTATATCACAGAGGTTACTTTAATTTCTCTATCCTCAAACCGTCTCAATAGCATATCACTCGCTTCACAATTATTTTACTCCTAATGTAACTATCGCTAGTCATCGTATCCCTATTATGCTACCTAGCATTTTCTCCCCTCTTCAAATGGTACACATTTGGCTTCAGAATACAATGTTATAAGAATTCTTACTCATCGGTCGTTCCCAATTAATGTATCAGCCTTATTTAATAAATAAATAAATAAATCGATATACGTTAGTATATATTTTGTCATATTGTCAGTTTCTTATTGTATTGATAATCTATATAAGATTCAAAACAATTTGTTAAACTTTGCATTATTCCGATGAATCTCCTCTTAAGAATCGATTGCATTCATATCCATTTAATACTTCATATATTAGTGGTCTGATAAATTAACGGGGGAGACAAACAAGCAATGAAACCTTAGCAAAATTCATCACAAAGCGATTAAATCTGGCTGACCAAGAATATATATATATATATATATATATATATATATATATATATATATATATATAGTTTTCTCCCATATAGCCAAAGCTTTTTAATACTTGTGCTACGATTGTATAGACACACACACATACACACCCACAGACAGACAGACAAACACACACACATATATATATATATATATATATATAGAGAGAGAGAGAGAGAGAGAGAGATAGAGAGAGAGAGAGAGAAAGAAAGAGATTCCACCGTTTTGGCAATTTTCTAAGTTCCAAATATAAGCGACTGAACAGAATATAATAAATAAAGGCTCGTTGGAAAGGTAAAGACCTTTGTATGGGGTTATCTGACAGATGCACTTAAGGTCGCACGTTAAGCTGATCAATCATTATCCAGAGCAAAGATTTGGCCCGTTATTACAGCATAAAATTGTACAATCATCGTATATCACTCGCTGCACAATTATTTTACTCCTAATGTAACTATCGCTAGACATCGTATCGTAGTTTTGCATATGAATTACAAAATATTTTATATTTGTTCCAAACCATCTGGCTTAGATGGAGGGGAAACTAAAACTTTCTGCTATGGTTTCATATAATCTTAAATAATAGTTAGGAGAGACTTTATTCAAAACTTTTCTCATATGTAATAAAACTTTCCCCTTTTTTTTTCGCGTTAATTTCATCGATTATAAACTTAATTTTCTAATTAAAAAAGTAACATTATACGACGTGACCCAGATGCATTTAACCCCTAAAAAGTTTCTTTTTTTTCAGCCTAATACATTTAAAAGGCCTTTATAAATATTATGAGAGAAGAAATTAAAAGAAAATATGTTAGAGTATTGGGTCACCCTTCTATATAAATTTAACGTAAAATGAGCACCCACTTTTTGGCCACCAAGCGTTAAACGAGACATGCCACCTATAGCATTTTTTCAAGTGTGTGGCAAAATCTGACAAATACAATTTGTTTTTTCTGGTGGGGGTGGGGTGGGGTGATGTACATTGGAAACAAAAAATAACGATAAATTTAATTATTTTTATGAGATAATTCTCTACTTTCACCTAACAATTTAATAAGCAAAAGAATACCCAAAATATGACAAATTGTAAAGGGGGGGATTACATTAGAAACATAAAAACCCACAAATGAAAAGCACATCGAAAAGTCCCCCTTAAAAATTAAAAGTAAAATTTCCTTTATTTGCAAATAAATCAAGTAAAAAAATCCCCTTACAAAAAATAAAGGTACATTTTTAGTTTAGCGGCGTAAATTATTTACAGACAAAAAATATATACAAACTTTTCATTTTTATATAAAACATTATTAGACCCAGAGGCTGAAATATTTTTTAAAATCATTTTTATGTTGTTTTTTTATAACCATTTTTTAACTTAGACTAAATGTGCACGTCTAACACATTTAAAATTTGGCCTGTTTGAGGTTTGGCAGATAGGCATTTTTTATGACCAGTATTGGTCTTTTTCTGCTGCTTCATTACAAAAATTATGGCTGCCAAAAACATAGTTCATGAAAAAGCTTAAAAAGGCTAGTCTGCCAAACCTTATAACGACCAAATTTTAAAAGCAATAAATTTTAAATATAAATAATAAAAAATAATAATAATGAATGTTTTTCTCATTTTATTTGAGCCTTTGGGTCTAACAATGTGTTTTATATAAAATAAATATGTTTACATTTTTTTTTGTCTGGCAAATAGTTTACGCCGCTAAACTACACATTTACCAAAATTAAAATTAAATGCACGCGTTATGTTTCCAGGTTCACAAAATCGTGAGTTTTTTTTTTAGGACAGTGATCCCTTCTGCCGAAATATCTGGTGGAGAGGGTAGCAGATATTACTTATTGGGGGCGATTACATTTACATGTTTCTATCAGTTCTTTTATTTTTGAAATTGTTGTGGGGGTATCCACCACGTAACACATGATGAAACTAATTAGTACCGGGTAGCCATACTAGTATACATACATATATATATATATATATATATATATATATATATATATATATATATATATATATATATACATGTATGCTATCAGTATTTACGCTGCGTACCCGGCGTTACACTTTCCTTCTCTTTTGAATTTGTTATGGCATCAGATCTAACGTCTCCTTCTAGGACATGATTTATGACATCATCTGCAGTGGCGTCATGTATAAGGCCAAGGGACATATTAAATATACATTTGCTATGACCTCATTTAATCCAACAATCAAACACACAAACAACTAGGGAGGAGCACGTGGTTTATATATATATATATATATATATATATATATATATATATATATATATATATATAGGTTTGTGTGTGTGTAAATAGATAGATAGATAGATAGATAGATATAAAGAGTTAATGCATGTATCACGTAAGGAAATAATAAAATAAATTTGTTATCGATTGCGATGGGCATATCTCAGCTGGATACCGACTACATCTTTTGATGCCGAAAGCATCCAAGCTTCTGTGTTATTTGAAAGCTCAATAAGAACACCCAGTGTTGTCCGGTCGGCTAAGACGGTAGTATTGATCGTACATAAGATCAAAACAGGTAACTGAATATCTAATTGCTCGCCTGACCTTCTGTAGTTAAAGTTACATGTCACTAGGAGGTCTTTGTTTGGATTTTCGAGTCTTTGCAGAGAAACGGATCTTGCAGTTCCTTCCGGGTAACGCAGGATTAAACTACTGCATCCAGTCATATGAGCGCGCCGTGCTGTTTCCGTACGAACAAAAGGCCCATGCCGATGGAATCTTACCAAAATTAAAAGAATGTAAAAGATACCTTTCCTATCATCCAATTATGAATGAACTTTGGAACTGAATAATTCCAAAAGCTTCAATGCTGTGACAGTAATTTGAATCAAAGGAGAGTTTTTTTTTTTAAGTTCGACTACGTCATAAAGCTAGCTGAAATATCGATGCTTGTCTGAATCTCTCAGATGAGGAACGAGTGTTCTGTTTTAATTGCAGAGAAACATCGACCACAGCTATTTTCACTCAGTGTCACATCGATTAATATATATTAATTTGAAATTTAAAACGACCTGAATGTGAATAAAACCCCAGTTATTTTCCTCCCAGTACACAGTTGATCGGATATACTAGACAAAGCTAAGATTTATGTTGATTCAATACCTCTTTCGCTCCCATGTCGGGCTTTGGTATTGCTGTTTTCTCCACTAACGCATAAACGCAGCCATAAGCTTCGAACTAATACATTAACGAACATACATATACAAAATTTCTTTATTTCTAATCATGATCGTCTGTTCTTGAAAAAGGAATAAATAAACGTATTGATAAATGTGTACATTTAAATATTCTAAACTTTATCATTGTAACTACTTACTATTATGGAAACACATGATCATTGACTATTATGAATTACTGCTTATAAACTATAATTTTTATACTTGAGTTAGAAAGTTCAGATTACTGTTTTCACAACCCTTAAATTATCGACTAAAACGTATTCGATATATATGTAAATTAATCCCACTGGTTCTGTAAGAACTATAAAAATATAAACAACTATTATGTTTCCTATTCATGTAAACTACAATTTTAAGCATGCCAGACTGTAAAATATGCTTGAATGAATTTACATTCACGCAGATTTCGTATTTATTATTCTGGAGTCAATCATTCACTCAATATACAGCCATGATTTCAAAAGTGAAACAAAGATGATTTGAGTCCATCAGCTTAATCGAAACCGAAGCCAAAACATTGAAAAGCATATGTTATTTAATAAAACGATGTCTACGTGTAAAGGAAAAACTCAATATGGTTGGATTATGGAAAAAAGTTTGAATTTTATTAAAGTACTGCTGGTTTCTAAGATAACAATGCTTATGAGAAACAGGATGCGCATTAAGGCGGACGGACGGTTCACAAAGTTTTATAATCATATAGATAAAATATATTTTTTGTGAATTTTTCTTTAAAAATTATTATTTCGTTTGTGTTTATAATATAACATTTCTTTCGCACTCAAGCATTCGAATAAAATTGAAAAACAGTTCTCACTAAAAATGTCTGCCTCAATTCGGTCATTTCCAAGAACCTTCCGCTAAAATGGCAACCCTAAAAAGAGAGATTCTAAAAAATTATGATTATTATTTTTGTTTTCTAGTTTTTCTGTTTTTCGTGGTCCTGCTAATGATGAAAGAATTTACACAAGCAACAATGACGATATTATTTTCTCATGGGATTTAAGTTTAATTTTGACATCAATGGACGTTGAATGCTGTAAGATCGTTACTCACGTTGTGCTTAACATGCAAATAGCAAAATCAAACACGCTTCTCGACAACTTTCTCTCTCCCATAAAATTATATCCTCATATGTTCTCCTCAATGTATTGAGATAACTTGTGAATTTTCAACCATTCTGATATGTTGCTTACAGGAGTCTTGTGTTAAAACTGACCATCTTGCCCGTTTCACATCTGGCCAGGAAATTATATATATATATATATATATATATATATATATATATATATATATATATATATATATATATATATATATAGTAATTAGTAATTTATAAGATATATATGGCGATTAAGCTACACTGAATATACTGCGTTTCATCCAACTATAGGATTCGGCAGGCTTATGCGCGAATTCTGTCGTTGCTTCTTGTTTTTATATATGTTGAGGATGTCTAGTCGGCCAATCAGCTTTCTAGTATCCACTGCGCCCCTTATATTATATATATATATATATATATATATATATATATATATATATATATATATAGGATTGATATGTAGTTTGATATATATATATATATATATATATATATATATATATATATAGACATATATCTTTAATTACTTATTATATAATGTTAATTATTATTGTATATTTTAATTAATTACTGTATATTAATTATTAATTATTTTATATTAATTATATATATATAAATAAAACATCGGAAACAATTTATATAACTATATATTATTTTTTGTTCACCAAGAACTACGCATACTGCCAGTAATACATTGAATAAAGAACTAGATATGTATGTAGAATCATAAGAGAAAAAAAACAAGCGGATGAGAGTTTACATCTGAATATCTGCATGTTGGTACAGTAAAGGAAATAGGGAGAAATAATACATTTTCAAAGAAAGATGTCAAGAAAAAATATTAGAATATAATATTTTGTACCATCTCTGGACATTTTTAATGAAGGGTTGGATTTTACTGTTTTATAGTGTATGTTGAGTAATACACCTGCAGTAAGTCTGTTGGAGTACAATTCCTTTAATAAAGTAAGGATAGGTTTACTTCACTGTTGCGGTAGCGATAAACAAGCACTGTAGCTATCGAAAAAGCAGGGGACTAAATAAGGCTGCATACACCTTTTTGTACCCCGTAAATGCGAGAGAGACTATTAAAGACTGCACTATCCGCGATACACCAATATGTCTTAACAGGTTTATACAATGTACTTTTAAATGATAGTATGATAGAAACCATAACACTTGTGCAGTTTATAAACCGTTCTTTAAAATTAACGTGATAACGTAGAAAGCTAAAATTAACATGGGATGTGTTGAGTTTGCAACTATTTTTACTGTCATCGTAACTTCGAATAGACACTCATTACTGTAAAAACTGTACTTTACTGGAAAAGTCTATCTACACAATAGAACGTTTCATAAACTGCACAAAAATTAAATAAGAAGTTACATAAATCACAAGTATCGTTAGACTTTTCATAAATATTATTTCTTCTCGACCAGCAAAAACCAGTGTCCAAAAATGTATCCATTACCTTAAAAAAAATGTTCATTTTATCTCATGTCGTCTTGTTGTCGTAAGACTCAACGTTCAAAACAGTGTTTGCAATGAAGTCATACAAATGCATGCATCCATAGTGGATGCTGCATATTATTACATCCTCATCTTTTGGAAAACATTTATAGGACGCATGTTATACAAATAAATACCGTTAGATGGCGCTTTTAGAATGTATAAAGATACTGCACCACATTTTAGAGGAGGAATCAAGCAACACTTTGCGGGTTACTGATATGGAAACGTTTACTGCCTTCGTCAATATAAATATTTCAAGGGCTTCAAAAACATGTCCACATCAAGCCGGCAATCTTTTTAAAAATATTTTCTCTTTTATTGTGGGTATATATATATATATATATATATATATATATATATATATATATATATTGCAATAATTATATTTTCTCTTCATCTCTGTTATTTCGTACGTGATGCTGTTATATAATAAGTGTGTATGCGTGTATCTATTAATGTATTAAGTATTATACATATGCATTATACAGTATACATTATACATTATACATATCGTATTGTATCTCTACAGTTATATAAATGCAACCTTGTCTGTGTGTATGAGCCCCTTCCTTGTAGACTCCGAAACGGCTGAACAACTATTGTTTACATTTTATAGAACTTTAGTGTATAGGTGTTGGAGTGATCTTGGTGTAGATTCTTCTTAAAATACCCCCGATAATTACCGATGATCGATAAACGAAACCATTATTTTAATGTATCTATCATCGGTAAAGCCCTTTTTCAATTTTCCTGTTCTATAATGTCTTAATGTTTTTTTTTTCGTTAACTGGAAAGAAGTTTATATAAAATAATTTTATAAAAGAAACAGTAGGTTCTCTAGTGTGCCATGTAGAATATCATATATTTGTGTAATATTTCATCACTTTGTTTACGTAAATATACATAAGTTTATCTATGTACCTATGCGTTCGACTAGGTCATATTTTAACTTTTTTCTGGCGAATGAAAAACATCTATGCAGAGAAATGTGTGTGTTGGTATGATGAGTAGGAATATAAAAAACTTGGATTTTTCTTAATTTATTGCTACATGAGCAGTTTACTTTAAGGATCCCATCATTAGGGTTACTGGGAAAACCTTGATTTTTAAAACAGTTTGAAATTACCTTTATAGTTTATAATTTAAGTCCGTACAAATTTGTCAGATTATTTATGTCAGTGGAAATAAATAAAATATATAGATACTAGCAATAAAATAATTATTTCGCTTGATATAATTTTCATTTGATTGGCGGTACTAATAATAAATATGCCAAACGACATAAATACAAGTGGTTATCAATGAATGCAAGACCAAATAATATATGAAATGTATCACTTTTTATAAACAACTATTGTCGATTGAAACCTCTCTAAAACCAATGCAGATAACATATCCTTGTAGATTTCATTTAAATCATATAACCTTTAAAAACAATAATGTATAAAACACATGGAACAACGCACATAAATTTTAGCAATTACTGTTGAATCCAGTAAACACGCCTCACATAAGAACTTTTCAAACCAAAATAAATGCCTCCTTTACTGACATAACATATTTACAATAATATGCTGGTGTCTTTTTTTCAAATCTGCATTTTAACTAGGACGCTTTTGTGGTTAATTTAACTGCTCTTTCAAAATTTTTAGAATAGCGGGGAAATCAGGTAAATCAAGTTTTTTTTTTTTTCAATGAGAGAGATAGAGAGAGAGAGAGAGAGAGAGAGAGAGTTCTAGAAGTTCCTCAGCCGAAATTGTTTCTGCTTAGGGAAGTTCACAAACCCTCTCAACATCCCACGTATTCACGACCAAATCTTAAGCGGTTCGCCTTGTGACGTGGAAGCAGACGAGGAATTTGTTTACACATTTTTTTATTTACCAGGTCATTTCTGGCGTAAATGTCGTCTGATTGTTACTGGACTATGATCAGCATCAGAAATTGCCTTAATATTAATTTTAAAAGAAGAAACCCTCTTAATTTAACAACACAGTTTGTTCTACTACTCTATGAACTTTTTTAGAGGATTACCAGTGGATTTTGCGTTTCCGTAATTCTCATTGTTCTTTAAAAATTTGCAAACCACAGATTTATTGCTATTAACCTCAGCTGCGATCGCCGGCTGTTGCAAATCTTGCCTATGGAAATCGAAAAATCGAGCACGCTTAACTTCGGTCAATTTTCTTGCTGAAGGCATGGTGACACCTATACGCAGTAATTGCTAATCTGTAACGAAATTAAATAAAAACAATTTATACCCCTGGTCTTATAATTTGATCAAGTGGAAAATGCCTCATTTGATAAAATGAAAATAGCCGAATAAAAATTTGGAATGCAGTTTTTTTTTAAATATTTTTTTTAAATTGTAGCAATGGCAACCTTAAGCAGGGTGATTTTAAAATCTATTTACTACTCTATCGGCATACACAGGTCTATTTGTTATGTATTACGTGTGTACGTAAATGTATGCGGCAGTATATGTTGATATATATATATATATATGTGTGTGTGTGTGTGTGTGTGTGTGTGTGTGTGTATAAAGAGAGAGAGACGTGTGCACGATATAGCAGGGTTTACATATTTATAGTGGCATATATTTTTATGTTTGCCAATATATATATATATATATATATATGTGTGTGTGTGTGTATGTGTGTGTGTGTGTATTAATTCACATGTGTTATTCTTGTTTAAACAATATATGAACACCGTTTACATATCGCTCTTAAGGGGTTACCGTCTCTTGCCAGAGGTCGTTTTCCTTGCGCAGTGGAAGCCATTTTTCTACAAAGTAAACGAATCTATATGTTTACCTGCATGTTGCAATATTTGCTGTAATGTTCGGTCTGAAAACTTGCAAGTTTCCGCGGAGATGGATGAGAAAAAATAAAAAGCGGGTATCGTAAGCCTCCATAATTAAAAATCCCGCGAACAAATTTTATCAACGATTTTAAAAACAGATAAAACTCTGTTAAAATGTCAAAATACATGATGGTGGAAATGGATTTTTTAAAATTTTATAAAATGAAAAAGAAACATTAACACATAGATTTTTTTAATAAATCCTCGTTGAATGCATCCATGATTTCAAAAAGATGTTCCGAAATGCATCATTTACATTTGTCGTTGCATCAATCATTTTACTAATATTGTTACACGTATGAAAATGTGCATTCCAGCTATTAACTGAATTTAAGAAAAGATTAGACTCTCGTGGCTGCTTTTTTAAACTTCTCTACGATAGAAAAATTATCTTAAATTCAATAGTATTTGTCGATTTATCTTATTAACCATTAACTTTGCGAATTCATTAAGGCAATGCCGAATCAGTGGACAAGCTGTTAAGGGGGTTCGAATTAATTCACAGATATGCTATAATGGGTCAGTTAGAAGATGCGGGCATTGTTACTTGTGTCTAGTTACTTTACATATATACTGAGTAGATAACGTCAACTTAACCATGGTAAATCAGTTTCTCTAAGAGAAGGAAGGATCTGGCAAAAGCTTTGCTATTTCTGACGACTGTCACATTAACCGGACTGTTGATAATATCAATAAGATAGGGATTTATGGGCTGTGTGAAGTCAAGCTATGTAAAACTACATAAAGTTCAACTACAAAATTGAGGGTCTGATGTGTACTAATAGTTTAATAAGTTGCCTTTTCTTTTCAATCGAAAGTGTACTACGTGTTTTTCAAACTCTATTTCACAATAATTACTGTCCCACATAGGTAACATACAGAATTTCCGTTATTTCAAGGTATAGTGTCAATTATAAATGGGATTTCAAAATCCGAAAAAAAAATCTTCGTTGGACAATAAAACTCAATAATTATTATCTACTGTAAGATGTCGTTTTCTCAACGCGGTGAGAACCATTTATCTAAATCTAATTCATATATTTATCTGCATATTTGGACATTTGCTGTAATGGGTGGTATTAAACTCGTAAGTTTTAATTGAACTCGTAAATGTCGAAAATTTAAAGCCAAGTGAGCAAATTTAATGAAAAATTTTAAAAGTCAATAAATACGCTGTTAAAAGATAGAAATAAATGATGATGTAAATAGATTTTAACATATTAAAAATGAGAAATAAGCATTCAAAGCATCTACATTAGACATGTTACCTCATTCTTTTACTACATTGAAGTAAATCTGTCTTAATAAGTTTTTGTTATTAATGATATTTGACAATTGACGAGTTTAATAGTTAATTTCAGGAATATTATTTAAAATTAGTTTAATTAATTTATTTTAAATTTAATTTATATTTAATTATGCTTATGCTAAATTATAACTAACCGACACACGTAGCAGTAAACTTTATTTATTTATGCTATGACAGTTATTTGCCTTTTAAGATGTAAAAGTTATTTCCTAGTTGTTTTTCATTGATGAAGAATGATATGTTCATCCTTTAAAAAATATAACAAGTGTTCTGTTTTTATGCAACATTAGAAAGATTAACACTTTCATAGTAGCTTAAATACTGTGTGACTAAACCCTTCGTCCGTCAAAATGTTATATATATATATATATATATATATATATTTATATATATGCTTATATATTTACTTATATATGTATATATATATATATATTACTTTGTATATAATATATAATATATATAATATATTCTATATATTATATGTGTATATAATATGGTATATATGTATATTTTATATATACAGGGTGACCCAAAGAAAACAAAAGATTAATGGAGGCCATCTAGACCATATGCTGTAGAACGGAGAAAAAAAGCCAAATACCCTAGTGTTTTGATGTGATGTTTTAAATCTAATAAATTAGTTATGACCAAAGTTTCATTTCATTCGGACACACCAGTAAGAAACGGGGCCTAGTTAGATTTGGGTCTGTTTTTTTTTGGGGGGGGGCACCCTGCATATTTATATAAATATATATTATATATATATATATATATATATATATATATGTATATATATATATTATAATATATATAATATATAATTATATATATGATATAATATATATATATATTATATATATATATATATATATATTTCATATAAATATATATTTTACATATATTATATATATTATATATACAGTAGCGTCCACTACTATAAAACAATTTTTAGAAATAACAACTGTGAAAAGCTGTTATATTTCTTTTTTTGTCCTTTTCAAATGACTCACATTTTAGTAAGTTATTATGGATGATAACGACTATCAGTTGTCAAAATTTCAGATTTTCACACTTGTTATGTCTAACAAATATGTAGGTTTAAAAATGTTATCGCTTAGTTTTGGATGCTACTGTATATATATATATATATATATATATATATATATATATATATATATATATATATATATTTCTGAAGCACTTAGTCACCACCGATCTTGAACATCCGACCTTCATTGCGATTTCCATGTGTGTTTTTTCCTTCTGCCCGCAAATCAAAGATACGCTGATTCTCAGGCAAACATTCTCAGGCTCTTTAGAGCAACTTATACTAATATTAAATCGCTTTCGAAATATTTAAAAAAAAATATTTGCAATTTTTTTGAGTTTAAGATTACTCAACGACAAAATGTTCTATTAAATTGCTTAGTTGACTTTTTATGATGTGACAATAAAGTACTGATAGTCTGCCATATGCACCTCCTCAAATGATTAAATATAGTTACAATTTGTATTTGTATTCATGTTCTATTATTTATATATATATATATATATATATATATATATATATATATATATATATATACTTTTGCTGGTCAAAATAATAGAACATATGCAAATTCATTCCGTTTTGAATATATATATATATATAAAGATATATCAGCGAATGTGGCCGATGCGAAAAAGCCGTAACAAGGAAAAGATTCATCCTGATTGGATTTACAATACCTTATAAAAGCTGGGTAGAAAACAACATCAATACGAGAAACATGAAAATCTAAAGAGAGAGCTAACCAGTGAAGGTTACGTCACAATCTAGGCGAAAAGGAATACCACATGTTGTGGTAGCAAGTGTCTACAGTGTGTTTATCTCTAATATGAGTTATCTCTAATATGAGAAATGATATAATTATTTCCAAATTCAAACAACGCCGCAGCTCACAGAAGCCATGAAAGTCAAAACACTGGAAATCCAAAACTAGAGTTTCGCACATATTTGGGCACATAATTTAGACACATCCGAATTCTTGCATGCGAGATTCATCCGTACCACTTTAATGCTAGGTTTATTTATGGTGTATTTTATTTAAAAAAGAAGCCACCAAATATTTTGCGGATGAGGAGATTTGTTTTCATAAATAACTATATGCTAAAGTTATTGTCCTTGACTCCATGTCTGTCACAATAAAAAATACAAATCGTTTCCGAAACGATCGTACAATTTATTGGCTTTGTTGTGCTCCCTCTATAGAACGGATTTTTAATTTTTATTTTTATTTTAATTTGGAATTATAAATTAACAATCACCTTACCATATATATATATATATATATATATATATATATGTGTATATATATATATATATATATATATATGTATATATATATATATAAATGTTCGTGTGTGTGTGTGTATTACATGAAAGCTGAGGTAGAAATGTTCGTTCTATAATCAAAACAATAAGGAAAAAGTAAATAGGGTCAGTCAGAAATAAAGAAACACACTTTAAGCCATGACAGTTCGTATCACAATGCTTCATTTCAGGGGTGATGATAGGCAATATTAATACAAAATGCAAAGATAATCCAAACTGGCTTAATAAAATTTAGATATGAAATGAGCATGAAGGACTAGGAAATTATGGTAAATAATAATTAAGCAATATTTAATCTAGATTAGAGTAAATCAGAAGGGTAGTATATATGTCTGTGTAATACATAACTATACACATACACACACACACAAACACACACACATACATATATGTTGGCAGCTACAAGATGCATATCTGGACTAATGGAAGTATTAAATAATAGCATATAATCAAAGAAGACAGGTAAAGGTATGGAAGATAGATGAGAAAGAGGATATATGAAGGAAACGATATTTAAAAAATAAATGAGGGATACGGAAATACATAAATAAAAAGATATGGACATGAAGAAGCAAGGATCCCATTTATTTTTTAAAATAATTAGGGGGGGGCAAACGACGTTCAAAAATGCAATAATAAAAATGATAATATATATTTATATAAGTCCCGGCGAAGTCTCGGAATTACGGTTCAGGAACTTTAAGAATATGGCAACTGTTTTTACATATCTAAAATAGGTGTCGAAAATCAAGTCTTTGAAAAATATTCGTAACAACTGAAAATATTAAGGAGCTATAGCTAAGTCCTTCAATTCTATTATTATATTGTGAATTGACATAATATTCCCAAACAGAAAGGATCCTTATGGACTTCAATAATATGCTATGTTTAAATTTGGTCATGTGTGACATTCATATTGGTGTATCCGAAGTATACGAGAGCAGTTCAAGAATAAGGGATAAGTAGAATAATATCAAAGCCAGAAAGTTCGCTTTCTAGTTAAATAGAGAACAGTGTAATAATAAAATTCAGTGAAGAATCCATGATCAGAATGGAGGTATAGCGCATCAAAATTTCAAAATCAAAATATCAAATTCAATTTAAAAAAAAAAAAAACAAAAAGCGAAAAAAAAACTGATATAATTGACTTCGAAATACACGAAAAATCTAATAAATAATAATGTAAAATGTAAAATGGTTCTAAATATAAAAGCGAAAATGTATGTATGTATGTATGTATGTATGTACGCTTTTCCTCGATGTCCACAAAAGGCTTCTTTCAGAGAAGCGCTTGCTCGGTTCACAACTTCTTAAAACTTTTTATATCATCTATAATTTGTAATATCTCAGAGTTATCCACGGAGCTCGCCTGTCTATTTAATTTTATTGACTTTCGAACGTTAATTGTTCCACATTTCCCGCATCGGCGCGCGTTACATTCGGTTTTCGGTATAAAAAAAGCGAAATTCTACTCTAATCACAGGCCGAAATCCAGTTGTCTCAAGAGAGCAAACTAACGTTTGTTCAATGTCGACTTCGTCATATCAGACTGTAGCTTTCATTTCGTTCTTCCTAATAAACAGGGAGCGGATTTTTAAAAACAAACACACCGATTTATTCACCTCGTTCAAAACTGTCCCGCACAAAATGCTTACGCCGTCACGTCAATAAAAACACGCGCACCTGTTTTTTTTTTTTTAAACACTTTACTATTTTCCAATTGCGCGTCGTGAAGGCTTCGTTTTTTTGTCACGGGCACCTGTTTTTTTTTTTCGCATTTTCGTTTTTTGTCACATACCCCGAAAAACACCCGGTCAACGCCGGGTACCCCTCGCTAGTAATATATAAGAATGTAAAGCAGTAGACCTGCAAAAAAGTGATAAAAAAGTCAGTTTTTTTAAATTTAATTTAAAAGTAGTTTAATCTAGACCCGAGTTCCTTTATGTCCAACTCTAATTATAATAAAATATAACATTTCTTATATTCTTTTTCACTTCAAACAAATTATATTGTTATTAGAACGTAAGGACATTCAATTTGGCATCGTATGTAAATGGAGATAGTGGAGTTGAACAGCCTTATATTTTTTTCATATTACATTTAAACATTTGCACGTTACTAACATCAGCGACCCAGGTAACAGAAAGAGATTTTCAACGTTTAGCAGCCAAAGAAAACAACTATTGAATTAGAAGGCCTTAATATGTATTTGGAGTTCGTCATTGTAGGCGTAGGATTTTGCTTCTTGTTAAGGGAGTACATTTTTACTAATAAAGTTTTGTTATCTCTAATATTATATAATCTCTATTAATTTACTATAGTCCATTTTCTAATAAAGGTTTGTTATCTCTAAAATAATATTATCTCTATTAATATACTATAGTAAATTTTTCTAATAATGATTTGTTATCTGTAATATATTATTATCTCTATTAATATACGATAGTACATTTTCTAATACAGCTTTGCTATCTCTAAAATAATAGTATCTTTATTAATATGCTATAGTACATTTTTCTAATACAAGTGTGTTATCTCTAATATAATACTATCTATATTAATATGCTATGACACATTTTTCTAAGAAAGATTTGTTATCAGTAATAGATTATTATCTCTATTAATATACTATAGTGCATATTTTCTAATAAAGATTCGTTATCTCTAATATATTGTTATCTCTATTAATATACCATAGTATATTTTTCTAATAAATATTTGTTGTCAGTAATATATTATAATCTCTATTAATATACTATAGTACATTTATTCTAGAAAAGATTTATCTCTAATAAAATAATATCTTTATTAATAGACTATAATACAATTTTCTAATAAAGATTTGTTATATCTAAAATAATAGTATCTCTATTAATATACTATAGTACATTTTTTCTAATAAAGATTTGTTATCTCTAATATATTATTATCTCTATTAATATACTATATTACATTTTTCGGATAAATAATTTTTTATCTCTTATATATTATTATGTCTATTAATATACGCTACTATATGTTTCTAATAAAGATCTGTTATCTCTAATATACTATTATCTCTATTAATATATTATAATACGTTTTCTAATAAGGATTTATCACTAATATATCATTATCTCTATAAATATACTATAGTACATTTTTCGAATAAAGATGTATTATCAGACTATTCTATTACATCTATTACTTTAATCTCGTACCTTTCTGAATGGAGAATTAGTATATGAGTGTTTAAAGCCGAAAGTATTAACTTCATAGATGTACTAGTGCATACATTCAATAATGGATACCGAAACAGTATTTTTAATTCAATGGAAATTATACTGTCCCATGTTCAAAGCTAATGATTTTTATTTATTAGATAGAAACATGATCAGCCTACTCTATTATAGAGACAATAGTATGATTCTAAAAAAACATTTCTTCTTAAAAAAAAAAGAAAGAAAGATGTACGCGGTGACAAAGTAAAAATAATTCCATGTCGAAATTTATACTCGATGAAAAAAGGATTTCAAATATTTTTTGTCGAAAATGACATGGTTTGCCTTGTTCACAATAGAAAAACATTTTCGGTTTGGCAAGAAGGGAAAATATGTGACGTTGGGAAATAATGACGGTGTCAATAAGGAAAAGAAAATGGGAACATCTGCGAACACTTGGAGAAGAATCGGACGAGTGGGTAAAGCAGGAAAGTAGATTTTGACTCGGGGAAGAATGTGTATTAGTTGGGATTAACAATTTTCCAGCGGCCCCAGAGGTGATTGTATCTTCTGTCGAAGTTCTGAGGACCGAACGAAAAACGGATGTGGAAAGGGACAGAAAATGACAGGACGACAGTTTGGCGGAGAGAACGAAGATGTTCAGTTCAGCGACTGGGATTCAAAAAATGACAGTCATACGAGATTTTAAAATAAACGCAATAACATTATAAAAAAAAACAAAATTGTTAATAAATGACAAACATGCAGATTATGACATCACGTGGTACCTTAGTTACTCTCTGTTTCTCAATTAATTCAAACTTGAGTTGCCTATTTTGCAGGGGATTGTTTTTTATGTGCGCATATATATATATATATATATATATATATATATATATATATATATATATATATGTGTGTGTGTGTGTGTGTGTGCGTGTGTGTGTGGGGGGGTGTACATGCGCCGCGCACATATTGACTTACACCTACTACACATATAAAAATATTCTATCTAACCGAATGCATTATAATAATAAACATAGATGTAAAAGTATCAAAAATATTATTAATAAAAATGTACAGCCTATAAACCCTTACAAATAATCACATTAATTATTTACTATAATAAATTACAAACCTCCAACCTAAATTTAACTAATATCCTCTCCCCTTGATTGAGTTGTTTGACAGGACTAACTAATTTTATGAATTCAAATGTCTTTTGGGAGACTATGTCTATGGTAATATATATAAAAACATATACATGAGCTTTACTACCACTACTTTGTCGAGGAGATTAATCATACATCGCCCCGAAAACAATGCTATATTTAACCACTTGACAAATCAACATTCCTGTTCATATCGCAACATCCGATCGTCATAGGGGTGGTTTTTGTTGTTGCTGCCATTTTTTTTCTTTATTGAGGTTTGGTTTATTTATTGTTCTTTCATTTTTTAATTTTATAAAGGGGAGTGCAGTATGGGTACCGATAAAAAGCGCTTAAGAAGAATATGACCGAACAACAACAATTGGGCAATATAATATACAACCTACCAGCCGAAATAAGAGACCGCTCGGCGAATCGGAAAGTTATTCAACAAAATCGGCAAAAAGAACTGTCGTGGTCAATCAGATATATATATATATATATATATATATATATATATATATATATATATATATATATATATATACTACAATTAAAAGACTACACTATGCAAATGCAAATATCTTATGAGCAATAAAAACTGAAGCAAATAAGAGATATAGATGTAGAATTAACTTGATTTTTCAGCTTTTATTTTTGTAAGTATCTATACAATAAAATAAAAAAAATACTCTACGTTGAAACAGTCGTAAACTATATTAACTATTTGACAATGCCAGATTGTGTATATGCTTTTCGGTTTTCTCCCGTTGTTTTCAGTCATGCTAGAGTTCTCCTGGAAACAAGCAAAGGTATGTGGTCTGATATTTGCAATGAGATGTTATCATTTTTTACGTGATCTCTATTATACTATTTTGTATTGATCAAAAGATTCTGATATTTGTATTGAATTCAATATATATTTCTAATTAGAGCTTTAACGATAGAGATGATGTGGATGTTGCCGTTATCCAACATGAATATGTTTCTTTATTAACGAACAACTGGACACATCGAAGTTTTCAGGTCGTTTCATTAACCAATTCACCATCGTAACCTTCTATTTATTACCTAAAGTTTACGATGTGTTTAATTGACTTCAAATTGTGTTTTCTTTTTAATAACACAATTTCTGCTTATTTCCCCCTTGCACTTCTTTCCCTTCTCTGTGTTACTTTTTTATATTCAATTACATAATTCACTCCCACGTTACAATGTTTTACTTACATTATTCTCCTTTCCTCCTACTATCTCTATTCATCTACAGATTCAAATATCCCAACATCCCTTGCGGTGCAATAAATGTAACATCATACATCAAGTTTTCCCGTAGCAGAGTAGATCGCAAGGAACATGAGGATTTATAATTCAGCTTGCTTGTGTAACAAAGCCATTCATTTCCAAGTACTTTCCCGAATAAAATGTGATCGTCTTCTATCACGTGATCGTGCTCTTTGACTCCTATCTCTTCCCCCTTCGAACTTCCTCTACATCTCTCGACCTTGCTCTCGAACGTGTTTTCAAATCTGCTTTTCTGTCTTTAGTCCACGGCTTTTTTTTTATAGTGGTTGTATTTATCCTTACGGTGACGCTATTCCGCATTTGTTATGCATTTTCCTAGGCGTGGCCGCGCTCTGTTACAAACAGGCTATCTTTTCCATATATCACTATTCACTCAGTATTGTCTTTCTTTTAATTATCTATGATATGTAAATTATTTAGCAGCATCTTTAAAAATTCTCTATTTGTTTTCTTTCACACGTTTAAAAACATTCACGTACAGCTGAGGAGTGCAAAATGACAAAATGTTAACAACATCACAAAATAAAACTTTAATACTTTTAGTACTGTACAGATTTCATAGGAGTTTGGTCGCAACGAAGAAATCATTATTTTGCAAGGTTAAGTCAAAATTTTAAAAAAGTAATTATAGTTTTAAAATATTACATTAAATGATAAAACTCATTTTTTGACACTTTCGCTGCAATACACTATTTTCAAAGAAGGATGTCTTTATTTATTTATGAGAGGAGTGTTATCTTCATCTTAATAATTGTTGTTTCATCAGTTTTCGGCTAACTATTCCTCTCGCCTTTTTAAGCTGGTTAACTGCGACTGGATAAAAAGGCTGAATCTCTTAACTGTATATTTACTAATTACTGCTTTTTTCATAGTTGACCGACTAATCCTCTGGTCTGCTTAGGGTAGCAGTGAAATTGCTAATTTCAGACAATGCTCACCTGGAACCATAAGTATGTAATACCCACATTACTCATCTCAAGATAAAATATAATGTAATGTATAAGAATACCATTCGTTTTATTTTGTTTTGTTATTTCGCTGCGGGGAATTACCCTGAAATATCAGCCTCCCCTGGAAAGAGATTAAGTATAAACCCGTTGTTTTAAACGGATAATATCAGTCGGAAATAGATGTACATATTTTCTTGGGGTTGCGATTTTTTAATAGGAGTTTGGTCAGATCATTTAAAACATGTTTTCATGATTATAATTTGAAATTTTAGAAAAAATGTCTGGTCGTAGCTGTTCGCACTATAAGTGTGTTTATTTTAAATATGATAAATAAATCTATGGCATACGTTGTACGTGTAATATAACAATGTGAAACGCAATTCCTGTTTTAATCAAACAAAATAAAAGGTTTCTTATTAACGTGTATATTTCAACGCGTTAAATTACGATTAATATGATAATTTAATTTTGAATGTTTTATGGAAGCCCGTCTTTTATTAAGGTATGATCCGATAATATTTACGATAAATTCGCGCTTCCTTTCATCGTTTCCTTTTGTTAAAGCCGAATAGAAATGTGGTTAATTTAATTAAGATTCTTTGGGGAGAAAACTTATGCGAATCTTCATGAAACGAAATGCACGTGGGATTGCCAATGTAATTGATCGCCGTGTTCTTTCTAATCTTACGAAAATATGCTTTAGCTAAAATTTATGGCCGCTTTAAAATTCATTTGCAAACAAGTTCTTGATTGAATTAGAATTTACGTGAGAACGGTTTTGAACTAGAAAAACAACACACACGACCAGAAAGTGGGCGATGTCCAAAGTGATTAAAGACACGGAGTTTCAACCTGAGTATACCAGGTTCGAATCTAATTCGTTCTGTAAAAAATGTTCACTTAGAGATGTTGGGAACCTTCATGCTGTTAATTTTGTAAATAACCGATTTTATTATGCAAAGGATTCAAACAGAAAATATATCGAAGAAACGAATACCAACAATAAAACACACATACATTCTTATTTGATATTATTATATAAGTGAATGTTTAAAAGAATCATCAGTGTACATTTCAAATTCAAATCTACTTGTCCCCTGGCACTGTTTTCACCGCTAACTGTTACATCTGGGCAAGAGCTGCTAAAAACAGCCTATCCTGCCTCTACAGAATACAAAATAGACTTCGGTGCTTAGTGGGGGATGCCCTTTTCTCTTCCATTCCCCCTCTTTCCCATAGAATAGACGTTGCGAGCCTGTCTTCGTTTTATCGTTATCTCCATGGCAAATGCTCGTCTGAGCTCCAATCTCTGGTACCCCCGCGCCAATCTTTCACGAGAAACACCCGTCTAGCTGAAACCACTGTCAATAATTTCCCCCACTCCTTATCTGTGTCTAAATCAAAACGCAGATTCCATGAACAAAGCTGCTTTCTTAGAAGTGCACGTCTGTAGAACTCGCTTCCGTTTTCCTGTTTCCCACCTGACTACAACTTGGATATCTTCACTTCCAACATAAACAAATTCCTGATGAACCGCCCCCTTAAGTAAGACACTTTATCAAATCTCCAATACTAATTATTACTACGATAGTATCCCATTGATTACTGTACACGCAATAACTCTTATCATCGAGTGGCTTCCGGACCTTGATAAGTGGTGACCTCCATGTAAAAATAAGTGTTACAAGATAATGGATAAATTGAAGTCCTATGAATACAGTCGATTTTGAATTCTTTTAGAAATAACTGGAGATTAAATATGTCAGTTAAAAAACTAGACAATGCGAGTTAATAAATAAAAATTAAAAATAGGTTAGATATTAAACAATTAAAATTAGGAATTCTTTCTTTGTCAAAATTGTGTTTGGACGGACATCGTATGAAAAGAAGTTAGTTGACAGTAGGCTCCTGACGTCATTAACAAAAGAGATTCTCAGTATATTGAATCGATAGTTCGAAGTTAGAGCGATAATCAGACGATCACATTCACAGTGATAGAGTCAGTTAGAGACGCGAGTCGGGAATCACTTAATGGAGCTGATCCCTTAGAAGCGAAGACAGTAGCAGAGAAGACTATGTAGTCATACAAGTTTGAATTCCTGATATCATCAATCGGCCGATAGCTGAATAAAAAAAAAACATCTTTAATATTTTGTAACTGGCTGTCTTCGTGTCGTCCTTACGAACGAAAAGGTAAATATGTTTTGTCATCATCTTAAATGAACTTTGTGTAACTCCCCATTCAGTAATGATTCGGTCCTGGATATGAAATTAAACTATATATGATGGTGAGACCCAAGCTTGCGGGCTTTGGGGAGTGTGAGGCCACCACGTAATTGCCATCCCTCCCAGGTCCACTCTGGTCCAGAGTGGTAGTACCTGTTAAGGTCCCCACTATGGATTAAATGGAAACTGACTTAAATATATATATATATATATATATATATATATATATATATATATATATATATATATATATATATATATATATATATATATATATTCTATTAAAAGGTGTTTCTTCAAAATCCATGGATTCGACATTAAATAACCTGAAAAGGGTTGATATGCCGTAAAACAAAAACAACTAAACAACTCAGTAATGATTCTCCCCCTCTGATGTAAAAGAACTGTATTGCACATTCCTTCAATAATGGATTCGCATCTCTCTCTCAGTTCAGTTATAAATGTCTCTCGCTCAGTATTGTTATCATCATCATTATCACTGTATTACATGTCTCCGTTATATGTTGTCTCCGATATGCCCCCCCATGCCATATGACGTGAGCAACATTTTCGGCACCCCTCGTGTTATTTTATAGAACATTTTTAAAACAACGTCCACAAGAGAATCACACCTATTATGAAGTCTTATAGTTACAGAGTGTGCATAGCTTTTACAGTTCGCACATATTGTTCCTATACTGGTCTTCCCACGAGGTTAGAGTGAGATACAAAACCTGCGTATTGTGCAAGGATAATACAGCTACATCTAAAGACTAATTTAGATTGCTTAAATCTAGAAAAGAATTTTTTTTCGTTTACTTATCCAAGAGAAGATTAAGTATGCCACCGGGATAGATTCTACACTTTACCCACAACCAAGGATTGTCGTCATCATCTTTGTGATTAAAACACCGGTAGGAAGCTTTAAAGTGTAACATCTAATTATAAAAATTACAGTAGAACCCAGATGTGGCATTAAAATCAGTACAAAAATACAGTACAACTAATAATGCACATGTATATAATCAATAGGGTAATGAAAACAGTCTGTTCTTTTCCTTGCTTTGATTCTCAGGTATATATCCATTGAAATCTTATATGTTTTTATGAAGAGTGATGTGATTCTCGGTCAATTACTTGTGTCGAACTGTGTCGGATATATAAGCAAAAGTTAAAACAATGATAAGAATATGCTGTTGTCATAGCCGTAATAATCAAATAATATTATAAATAACACCGTAAGGCGTAGCAAATATCGTAACCAGTGGCTGAGAAAAAAAAAATCGTATTCCACATCGTAACCTGAAAAATTCGCATCCTAGAACACCGTATCCAAGGGGTTATATATAACACACACCCCCGGTGAAGTATTTTAACAGTAGAATCTAAGTTGTTCTCTGCTCAAAGTCGGATGATAGCAGCAACCTTCATCCTACCTTCCCTATTGTAGCTGTAATAATGGAGAATCATGACAGCACAAAATGCCGTTATAGATTTGCTAAATGATGTCAGTTTTTTAGATTTATTTTTGTTTTGTCTTTGATTTCACATTATTAGCTTGATGCAAAATTTATGTCGTTTATATATATATATATATATATATATATGTATATATATATATATATATATATATATATATATATATATATATATATATACTAGACTCCCCATAACCCGTTGGGTCAGTTTGTTATGTTAGCTATGGAA
Organism: Euprymna scolopes; assembly: GCF_053919585.1. Classification (NCBI taxonomy): domain Eukaryota; kingdom Metazoa; phylum Mollusca; class Cephalopoda; order Sepiida; family Sepiolidae; genus Euprymna; species Euprymna scolopes. The sequence continues at coordinate 45,926,528 of NC_136515.1, read as the reverse complement.
TTCATGTATGAGCGTGACACTTGTGACGTAAAGAAACTGTTTTTTTTTTACATAACATAAACATTTCTATGAAAAATCATGGACGGATCACTCAAACATAAAAAATCATGGGCGGATCACTCAAACATGGAAACAAAAATCCTCCCTATTCGTGTAAAGTTGCCTATATTTTCGGATAATCGCTGTAACATCGAAAATTAAACATCATTTTCCTACGAATCGAATGCCTACAGAAGTCATTTAGCAGCAAAAACGCACATGAACCTACCGATTAGACATATAAGAATGAAAAGCCCATATTGGAATCCTTCAACCAAGTTATAGAAACTTAAAATCTAAAAAAAAAAAATTATTAATAAAACCTGAAGCAAAAATAATAAAACCTACATAAATAAAATAAGATAAAACGAATATGGAAACAGATTAGTAAATGGGTCAACAAATTCACCGTCCTCACACAACAATTTTGTATCTAGAAATGTGAACAAAAAAAGGAAGGAAGGAAGGCAAAGGGACGGATAGAGAGTAGTAGTAGTAGTAGTAGTAGTAGTAGTAGTGTTGGCTTTACTACAATTGTTTGTGTTTTTTGTCAACGGGTTAAAGTTGTTTAGTTGTAAGAAAATAGCTTATAGTTGTAATAAAGAATAGTTGCAAAACGCCCCAACTTTTCCCATATTAAATAATAATTTCGAAATAATAACGTACATATTTCAGTGTGCGGGTCAAAATCTGCAAAAGAAGCGATTGGTGTTTGTTTGTTTACGTTGTTATGGGTTAATGTTTATGGGCGCATGCGCAACCGGATGTCGTAAACCGGAAAGTGGGTTACATCACTCATTACAAGTCATTTGCGTTTTATAATTATATATATATATATATATATATATATGGAGAGAGAGAAAGAAAGAAAGAGAGAGAGAAAGAGGGAGTTGGACGTAGAAATATGACATTATATATATATATATATATATATATATATATATATGTATATATTATATGTATTACACAGTACAATTTTACTTCTTGACTAGATTTATGTTTTGTTGGTAAATTCACCCTTGTCGGTCACTTCATTCGCCCGAACGTCTGTCCGCACATTTCTCAATAACTACACCTTGGAATGTTTTGAAATTTTGCACAAACATTTAACATGATAGGAAAAGAAAAGTAACAGAACGGATTCTCCGGGAAAACTCCGGTTGCCCCCTAGGCGTGCATTTCGTGTTAAAAAAATTGAGACTTTAGACTTTTGACGGATTTATATAACACTTTCTGGAAAGTTGTAAATTAATGATTTCTATATAATTGTGTTTGTCTATACTTTGCAATAACCCCAGGGACTCTTTTAGGGTAAATAAAAACACTCCATTTCTTGGACTATTTTACCATTTATACCATCCAACCTTTTATGTGTATGTTTATTTATAAATTTAGCATGGTGCTGAAATCAAATTTTAATATGTTAAGGTCTATGGGAGTTTGGGCTCAATGGGCGAGGTGCAATTTATGGACTTTTTTTCATTTTTTTTTTTTTTTTGCATGGTGCTGAACTCATATTTATATATGTTAAGGTCTTAAACTGCACCGTTTGCTCATTTTCACCAGGATTTGACGTTCCTTGGGTACATTTGGCACTAAATGGGAGGGGGTGGGAAGGCTGAACTTAGTCATTTTTTATGCCTTGTTCACTGTGCACTCACGGGGGACCATGCATGCTCCACTTGTTCTATCTTTTATCTTTGGTATTAAATGCAATTGAGGTATGCATAATAACTTCATTTTAGTTTAATATGGAGAAGAAGCATATATATATATATATATATATATATATATATATATATATATATATATAAAAGTGAACGTGTCTGTCTGTCTGTCTGTGTACATTTCCCTACGCAATAACTCTGTCAATTTTTAGTCTATAGACTCGAAATTTGAAATACCGGGTACTGAGATTTGGGAAAATCGATGTGACCGGTGTCAGCCAGAAATTTGGCTGTTAAAGGGTCAAATTTAAACGATTTGACCTTTAACAACTCGACCAAACTCCTCCGACAATTTTGGGTCTAGACACTTGAAATTTTAGATATAGGTTGCTTGAACCTGGATCTAATTTAATAAAGTGATTAGAGCCCGAAACTATAAATTTTAAGGGGTCATAATAGGGGTAAAATTAAAAAAAAAAATTACTCTTTTTTTTTTCTGCTCAGCATACACCTCCAAACACCCGGGCAACGCCGGGCTGAAATGCTAGTATATCTATAAAAGTGAACGTGTCTGTCTGTCTGTCTGTGTGTGTGTGTGTGTGTGTGTGTCTGTCTGTGTACATTTCCCTACGCAATAACTCTGTCAATTTTTAGTCTATAGACTCGAAATTTGAAATACCGGGTACTGAGATTTGGGAAAATCGATGTGACGGGTGTCAGCCAGAAATTTGGCTGTTAAGGGGTCAAATTTCAACGATTTGACCTTTAAGAACTCTACCAAACTCCTCCGACAATTTTGGGTCTAGACACTTGAAATTTTAGATATAGGTTCTTGAACCTGGATCTAACTTAATAAAGTGATTTGAGCCCGAAACTATAAATTTTAAGGGGTCATAATAGGGGTCAAATTAAAAAAAATAATTTACTCTTTTTTTTTTTTTTTTGCTCAGCATACACCTCCAAACACCCGGGCAACGCCGGGCTGAAATGCTAGTATATATATATATATATATATATATATATATATATATATATATATATATATATATATATATATATATATATATATGCAACGGAAGCATATCTTATTTTTATATGATCCACTTTAGATCATTATGGTATGTGTTTTTTCAGAATTGATAGATCTATTGGGAGGTTTGTTTTTATTCAAGCAATTTAAACTAATGTTGACTTTTGTTAGGTATTTTTTATGTATAACTGGCTGTGCAAACTCATAGTTTTCTAATTTACTTAATTTAACACGAACTCAAGTTGTGTTTCAACGCGTAATATTTAGGCTAGTTATTTACATCTAGCAACCTATTGTTTTTTAGCGCGCATACATTTAAGTGACAACATCTCATGTAAATGTTATTCATTGCTCATATTTTTGTGAACATTTGCGGAAAACTTGAATTCGAAAATTAAAAGAAAAAGAAAAGTGAAAAAAAAAAAAAGAAAGAAAAATTGATTTTACTTTTCTGGATTTTAATTAACTGCAAATTAATTACGAGTTCACACCTGTTTGGGCCGCAGGTCCCCATTCCATTCGGAAGACGTCAAGTTGACAAGCCTTATTTTTGCTGAGTCATTACATTAAAGAACTCCTCATCCAACCCACTCACCAACAGACACTGTTTACAACCATTAACAAAAGTTGCAAGCCACCTGGCAGCAGATATTGTTTAGAGTCGGGAAGAGAAAGTTAAACCAGAAATTAAAGATGTAATGACAATACTTGGTTTACACGAATCCTTCATACGTGACGATCAAATAAATGATGCATTGATTCACCGTTGACTTTATCGACACTGATAGAGACCATTCGGTTCATATTCGTTATTCTAACGAGATTCGAAAATTAAATTACAGAATTTAAAGTGAAAAAATGGTATTTACTTAAGTGTCATTTTACAGTAAAGGAACTTATCCAAAAAATACAAAAAACGATGAGAAAGAAAATGTATCCTTAATGAGAATAATTTTCAAAGACAGTTAGCAAAAATTAAAGTTTACAAAAAAAAAAAAGATAATTAAAAAACAGAAGATATTTAATTGAAATAAAAAGAAGGTAAATGTTTTCTAAAACTAAAAAAAAATATATGTAGCCAATTTAGATAAACATAATTTTTGTAGTCATTTTCTGATGGTGCCATTTAAGAAAAAATACTTTTTTCACTAATTTTCAACGAAAATGTTTTAATTGATAATTCATTTTTTATCTAATCGCTTTTAGTAATTTTTGTATAATTTAATTACTGCGACACGAAAATTCCGTAGATACCATAAGTTTGACTTGAAATTCAATATTTCCATTTCCGAATTTCGCTATAAGCTGTAATACTAGCATAGAGTCTGGCTGATTAAATGTTTTTGTTTTGTGTTGTTTTTTTTGTTTGTTTTTTTTACTAAAATAAACCAAGCCTTGTCTTTTCCTCTGCATTTGCAAAATTCATATATATTATTTTAAAGTCGTAGTTTCAAATATAAAAAAAAGTATTTTGATCCATTCAGCTAGAAACGCAACCGAAATTGTAACATCCAAAGCGGTTGGCACGCATATGAACTGATTAAAAAGTTTTTAAAAATTCAAAATAAACAAAGATGAATATATGAAATATATGACGATTTTTTTTTTAATTTTGACACATTTTTGACCCATTCAAAATGATTCAAACCGGCTAAAGACACGTAAAAGAAAGGCCCGTATATATCTAATCATTTGAGGCACCTGGCGCCGGTCAGCGACATTTAGTTTCGGTTGAGAGAGAGTTTGAAAATATGGAGTCAGACAGATATATATATATATATATATATATATATATATATATATATATATATAATAAATTCCACAGCCAAACAATGTCGCAGCCCACAAGAGCCATGACAGTCAAAGAACCGGAAGTCCAAGACTCGAGTTTCGCCCTCATTTGGGCTCATCAGTTAGACACATCCGAACTCAGGATTCGAAACCCGAGCCTCTTGCATGCAAGGCAGGCACTCTACCAACTGAGCAAACGCCCCGCACACAAGAACTTCTATTAACCAACACAGATCAAGCAAACTGCGCCGAAATCCGACTTTGAAATTTACTTACTTCGTCTCAACAAGGGACGCGATCATCCAACCAGCTAATAACCCCAAGCCGATGTCTCACAAGTAGGAGTTTTAACTCGAAAGGACGATGCCATCCAGCAAAGCTAACCAAGCGAGCAACTTATGATAGGATTTTCAGAATGTGAGAGATTGTATATAATAAATTCCACAGACAAACAACAAAGACGAGACGAAGTAGGTTCATTTCACAGTCGGATTTCGGCGCGGTAGATATTCTTTCTACAACCCCCATCACTGAACCGATCATGACCAAAACACCATTTTGTCGAAGTCAATGTTTAAGGTTACATTTTCTGCGGCTCTTACAACATCCATTTACTACTTTCAATGAGTCCGCTAAGTGGGTATCCGAGCGTTGAATAGTCCTGTCCTAAGTGTGCGTATTTTTGCTAGTATATATACATATAGAGATAGATAGATAGATAAATAGATAGATAGATAGATAGATAGATATGTACCACATACAAGACAGTTTATTAACTAACAAAAATCAAGCAAATCGAGGCGAAATCCGACTGTGGAATGGACCTACATCCTCTCGAACAAGGGATTATGTAATTCAAACATGCTATAACTCAATCCGATGTCTCACATCTAGGACTTTTATATTTGCTAGAGCGATGCCATCTAACATGTTAAACTAGCGACCAATAAGGATTAGAATTTGACTGTGCAAATAATATAATCTCCACATTCTGAAAATTCTATGACGAAATGCTTGCTAGATCGCCCTAGCGAGTATAAAATTTGTACTCCTGAGACATTGGCTTGGGTTATAGCTTGGTTGGATGACAACATTCTTTGTTCGAGACAAAGTAGGTACATTCCACAGTCAGAGTTTCGCCTCAGTTTGCTTTATCTGGTTAGTTAACAGATTGTATGTGTGGAGCTTTCGCCCAGGTTGCAGAGTGTTCGCATCGCATGCAAGAGTTTCTAGAGTTTGGTTATGTCTAAATCATCAGCCCAATTGAGGGAGAAACTCGAGTACTGGAGTTCCGGTTTGTTCGCTGTCATGGCTCTTTCGACGTTGTTTTGCTGTGGAAATAATTATATATATATATATATATATATATATATATATATATAATCTTTTTGAGGCTGTATATATATGTATATATATATATATATATATATATATATATATATATAGAGCGAGAGAGAGAGAGAGAGAGAGAGAGAGTTCAAGGTCTGGAGTAGAGGGAGGATAAGGAATTTCCTCATGTTCACTGAAGTATTCAAAGCTGGTGATGTCACCCCTGTACAAATGTGACACGCATATTATCTGATTAAAAATTGTAGGTTAACAATAACACTGTACCAACGTGACACGCATATGAATTGATTAAAAATGTAAAAAAAATCCGACTAAGTCTATGGACAAATGAAAAATAAACTAAGATGAATGTACAAAATGTATAACGATTATTTATAGTTTGACCAATTTGGACCCCTTTAAACTATTTCAACCGACTAAAGACCAATAAAAAACCGATTCATAAACCACCCAATCATGTAAGGCTCCTGGCGCCGCTTTGTGAATTTTGGTTTCGGTAGAGATACAGTTTAAAAATATGGAAGCAAATAGACAGTCACATAGCATTTTATATATTAGACCAACGGAGGGGGGGTAGCGCTCGGCGTAGCCCGGTTGTAAAACACGTTTAAATATGATATTTTAATTAGTCCTGATTTATTATATATTATTATAGAGTCATGATTTCAAAAAAATAAAACAAGTATTTGTGTAGAATCAGCAAGAATCGAAACCGAAAGGAAAACTGCAGCATTCGATGGTAGTGACATATCGGTACCAATGTGACACGCATATGACCTGATTAAAAATAAACTAAAATGAATGTACACTATTTATAAAGGTTCTTTCAAGTTTGACGCATTTTCGACCCCTTAAAACTATTTTCACCGGCTAACTACTAATAAAAGAACGGTTCATAAAAAAACGAATCATTTAAGGGCACTTATGCTGCTCTGAGTGTTTTAGTTTTGTTTGAAATAAAGTTTGAAATAATAGAGACAGACAGACAGACAGACAATGCCTTTTATATATGAGGGTAGTAATTGAGGCGCCCGGTTTTGCCTGGATGTAAAACACACTTAAATATTATATTTTAAATTGTGCAGATTTTGT
>NC_136515.1:45909559-45912059 GCF_053919585.1 Euprymna scolopes | reverse complement strand
TGATGGATTATATTAAACATAATTACATAAAAAAAAATTACTTATGGCTTTAACGCTGGTGCTACTCAAAGTTGAATCATGGACCCAGCTCTCTTCCTGATCTTAATCAAGGATCTTCCAAATCACATTCTTTGATCATCTGTAGAAATTTATGCATACGACATTACAATCTATGGCAACACTTCAAAGGCCAGCAATGACCAAGATGTTTTTGATTCTCTCTCTCTCTCTTTCTCACACTCTCTCTGTATCTCTCTCTCTATCTCTCTCTGCTCATCTTAAGAAGTAGTGAAACAGGGAAACGGATGGTTAATTTTATGCATCGGAAACCAAGCTTCACTGCTTTCATCATAATCGCTCTGACCTCCATCACGCCCTAATTGAAATGAATGTCTCTCGTCTTGGGGAAACTCCATGCTTGACAAACTTCTGGTACTGACCATCATTCCTGCTCTGAAATAAGGCACATACATCAAATATATTAGCAAGATAGCTGGAAAAGTGTTTGGATGACTAGACTGCCCCAGAAGTTACCTCACTGCCGATGCAATCCTCCATCTATATTAGAGCCAGGTACATCCCAAAATGCAGTACTGATGCCACATCTAGGCAGGGGCGGCTCGACGTACACTATCCAGCCTTGAAACAGTTAAAAACCGACCCACAAACATAGGAGGTGATACTATTCTTTCTTCCCTGCAACCTATTTTCCATAGAAGAGACGTTGTGAGGCTGGCTCTGCTTTATCGTTATTTTCATGGCAAGTGCTCGCCTGAACTTCAATCTATGGTCTTCCTTAGAAAACTTGCAAATAAACACTTGACCAGCTGCAATCATAATATATTACTTCCCCGACAAATTAGCTGAGCTAAAATTTATCACGGGTCTCATAAACAAAGCTTCTTCCCCGGAATTGCCAGTCCGTGGAATATTCGACTGGACTGCTTCTCGGTTGAATACAACATATTACCTCCAATGGGGTGACTCAAAGATAAAAAAAATGTAAATCGATTGAGAGAAAATCTCGAAAACACGAGGGAATTGTCTTAACAATCAAAATAAACGCATATTCGGATACTTTTCAACAAAGAACGCGTGTAACTAGAAAATATAAATATATATATAAATATATATAAGAACGCGTGTAACTAGAAAAAATAAATATATATATATAAAAATGAATTTCAACATTACAATAGCAATAACTTATCAGAAGTTACTTTTTTTTTAAAACAAGTAAGCTAAATGTTTCTTGTTTTTCACTTCTACACTTTGCTGCAACATATTTTCCAATTTAGTGCTAAGATACAAGTTTATTTAAGATTTTTGAGCTTCAACTTTATATATATATATATATATATATATATATATATATATATATATATATATATTGAGTAAAATGATTCATGATTAAAAATCGGTTTCCAAAGGAAGAATAAACAAATTCATCAAAATGTACGTTCGTTTCGGAAACGATGTTTTAATTGAGATAGACAATACGTCTTGAACAATAATATTATCATTTGATTTTATAAAACAAATCTCCTCATCAGCAAAAATATGAAGTTATAAGCTATATGTTGACAAATAAATATATACGGGTTTTTTTTTTATTTACTAAGAGAATTTAATAAAGATAATGTAATAGAATATATAATGTATACATATATATATATATATATATATATATATTATATGTATATTTTTCTATTATAGACAATATCTATAATAAATGTATAATATATACAGTATGTATATCATATATACGTATATATACATATATATGCATATCTCTCTCTCTCTCTCTCTCTCTCTCTATATATATATATATATATATATATATATATATATATATATATATATATATATAATTCGCGAGGGACTTTGGTGTGCGCTCAGATTTCTGCCTCGCGGCTACTCGAACGTACAGCAAAGTCCTTAACCTTTAACCTTAGACTTGAAAAATAGTGTGCACCAGCAATAGGTCAGAGATCATCATCATGTCAGGTTTCGTCATGATCCGTTCAGTGGTGTGGACTGTAGGAGCGTATATATATATATATATATATATATATATATATATATATATATATATATATATATATATATATATATATAATTATTATAGTAAATAATTATTTTACCTCCTTCAAGGAACTTGTTTCTTATCGTTGAGCACTTTCAGTTGTAATAAGTCGCTCAAGTTAGCTCATATACGTAGATCGTCATATAATAACTAGATCACTCCGACTGACGTTAAAAAAAAGATTTAAAAAAGAATAAATGTTTAATTTCCACTGTATCTTTCACGATATGTTTTGCGTCCTTGCTAATGAAACCAAACATGACTTCTGTTGTCAGGGTTCAAATCTCTCGACTGGCGTTAATCGTGACACCCTGTACTGATGATTCACGAAGGGATGAAATAATAGTGTATATAGGTATTTTATTATTATAGTAAATAATTATATATATATATATAACTATATATATATATATA
>NC_136515.1:45824559-45904559 GCF_053919585.1 Euprymna scolopes | reverse complement strand
AAATACCGTAGTTTTCCAATAACAGATTCCACGTACAAATATATTATATCTAGACTATTAACCATTGTCTTCTGTAACATAGGAACGCAATTTTAGACACGTTTAGTCATTATATATATAAAAAAAAAAAACTATGTTGCATACTAGGAGCATCATCATCAAAATCGCAACAACCTTTAGAGGAAGTAGATTATATTTTCCCTGAATACTTCTATTGCTACCAGTCATCAGCGAGAGGTATTTTGCACTTGGGAAAGATATTGGGTTTCAACATTCAGAACTGGAGCATAAACTCATTGACATAAAATAATATTTTCCTTTCGCGTTACAGACAATAGTCTCTCCCCAAACTAATATCGTTCCTTCTGATTGGATGATCTCTGGACATTCCTAAAATCCGGATTAACGGTAATAGCATTTTAAACTATCGCTTATGTACCATGCAAACATTGCGTCGATAAAACCTACTTTTGCCCTATTGTTATACAGGGGTTTCATTAAAATAGAGACTTATTATAAGTGCTGCTGTTGAGAGAGAGGGATGTTGTAAAGAGATATTGTTGAGAGAGATTGTTCATGTTATGACGATTCATATATATATATATATATATATATATATATATGTTCATTACTTAGATGCTGATAGAAGAAGAAGAAGCTCTTGGAGTGATGAGAGAGTGTTCAGACAGTCTTAGTGTAGATATGAGATGTAGAGTTCACATTGTCGATGTGAGATGTCGAGACGTGTATGAAAAGACATTTTATAACACTGGACATATAGACATATAATAACAATTCAATTTACCTTTTTGTAGAATCACAACACAAGACGACGTTTTACAAAAACACATGATGGTTTTATTTCTTCACGGCCGGCCGTTGTTTTCATCATCATCAAGAATTCAAAGCTTCACATATTAAGTTTAAAAGTGATCGTCTCGCTTCTAGACGTTCGAATTTCAAACTCCAGACTCCCCTGAGTTTCTCTGCTTCTGTCTCCCCAACTCTCAAGTTTTTCTGTCTATTTCTATAACTTTTTATTTTCCATGACGTCATACACATGTTAAAACATGTGCCTTCTTTCACGTGTTCTGGACATGCGTGTCCAAAAGTGTTCCTTTTTTTACAAAAGGAATTTTAACCTATATATCTAATTTATTTAACCCATATTTTATTATCCACATTCTTTCTAACAATTGAATAGTGTATTTATTATTTATTTCATCAGAATTAACAATTTACTGGACATTCCATTTAAACCTATTGTTCTTTAAAACTTATATCCAAGGTTCGATTTCTGCTTTCTCTCATTTTATTTTCATTTTAAGTAATCTCTTATATTTACATTAAAAGGGGACAGCCCTATGAGTGAGTTGCTCGCTCGCTTGATTTGTACCTTTTCTTTTCAGTAATTAATTATACTTTTTACAAACATACTAACCTTTTAATTATAATTTTTACAAACATAGTAATGTTTCTATAGGTAATTGATTCATACATATTTTATTATAGTGCGTGGTCTACTAAATTTTCTCAGTGTATATATTCTTATCGATATTCCCTCTCTGTCTGTCTATCTCCATCTCCCTAATTTTTTCTTTCTCGCTTCGAAAACATATATTTACTCTCTCTCTCTCACTCGCTCACCTAACAATTTACGATTTTCGTAAACAATTTTTTAGCTTCTCTAAAACAAAAAAAATCTTCTGTTTAACAAAAAGGGAAATTAATGAAAAATATTTAAAAAGATAAACACGGAACTTACATAAAAAAATTTACGATTAAAAATAAAACCTTTATCATTGATTTAAAAATTGCGTATAACTAATTTGCAAAAAAAATTAAATGTGGAAAAAATCAACAAAGTGTTTATATTCAGTCATTATACAGTAGTTTTTTGTTGTGTTTATTTAGTGTATTTCCATTTTTCCGGCTTGTTTGTTTGTTTGTGTCTGTTACTGCGCTCGGCTTAATCCGATGATTGCCGGTCGCGTCAAATTATGATTGACGGTATATTTCAAGAATACGATATTGCAAGATTACCTGTTTAGATATTTTCTATTTTTTGCTTCCATTCCTAAATTGCCGCGTGATTGCAAGTAGGGATCTGATTTATTTAAATATCTTTTCAGGTCTAATTCGCGAGATTGCGCACACGTTAAGATTTTTTTTTCTTTTGTAACTACTTTTAACACATTTCGACTATGTTGATTAAGAAAATCTTATTAAAATTTTGAGGGGAAAGTGAGTCATAAGCGAGCTGAAATAGCTCAAATATTTATGGCGAAGTGAACGAAACTTATTTTAAACATATGACTTTAATTATTTATTCATTTTGTACTGTTGGAGTTTCTTAAATATCAATTCTATGAACCACCAGTGTCCAGTAAAATTTGATCAATGAAGCGCAGAGCTTATAATCATTTATAAAAATATTATTAACTGGATATTTGTTCACATTACTCTGATATAATCCTTTTAGAGAAGCAGCACCATCGGAACGAATCTTTTACGATGTAAGAAGATTTTAAATAATTCTTCCATTATACAAATTATAATTTGAAACAAAATAGATAATGAATTCGACCAGTTGACAGTGACTCTCTGTACAAATTGCCGTAGAAAACTGTATGCACATATGTAGCTAATAACATTTGTAAGATATATATATATATATATATATATAATGCAGACGTTAAGAACATTTAAAAATAAATGTTTAAATTTCAACAACATTTCTCGCTGTTATCGGTGGCTGAAGGAATTTAGCCTTTGCTAATGGAATCAGAGATAGCTTCGGCGCTGGGTTAAAATCTATCGACCGATGTTAATCGTGACCCCTTGCCCTGATGATTCCCGTAAATATGAAACAGTAGTGCCTGTAAGTATTTAATCATTATTATAGTAAATAATTGTGTCAACCCTTTTAGAAACTCGTTTCCTATTGTTGACCACTTTACAGTTGAAATAATGTCGGTTAATTTAGATCGCAGATCATCATATAATAGTTAAATCACTCTTACAGAAGTTAAAAACATCGGAGAAAGGTTTTAATTACGACAAGATTTCTTGCAGTTAACCGTAAGCGAATTGGCTCGGTCTTTGCTAATGGACTCAGAGATGGCTTCGTTGCCGATTATGAATCTATCAACCAGACTTAATCGTGACACCTTACACTGTTTATTTCCGAAATGATGACACAGTAGTGTCCGCAGGTATTTAATAATTCGTATAGTAAATGATTATATATATATATATATATATATATATATATATATATATATATATATATACATATATATATATATACATATATATATATATATATATATATATATATATATATATATATATATATTAGGTATGGAACAATTCCAATATTTTTACCGGTTTCGATACAATGGTGTGCTTATATTTTCTCTAACATAAAAACAAAGTTGTTGGTGTTCTCTGTAGAGTTTTTCATTGTTGGTAGTTAAAAATTAATTTTTAAAAAATATTATTTTATTATTTTACTAGTGGTATCAGCAGTTAGATAATTTTTATTTTTTAAACAAAATCAATAAATAAATAATTAAAAGAATGTTTTTTGGCATCGGAAAATATGCACACTATTTTCCGATTCCGCATATCTGTTCCCATACCCAGAAAATTCTGAATTTTCCGATTTCTGAATCCGATTTTAAATCACAACTAATATGCACATACACATGTATAGTTGTTCTTTTGTGTTTAAAAAATCGCTTCTGTTTTATCAGCCTGGCAAATTCACAATTATATACTGAGGAAACAACAGCAAGATATAATCGATAGTAAATTTGCGTTATTAGATATAAGAGAAGTACTTGTTTAATTCCATTTAACCCTAACAAGGCACAGTACTACTTGGATGTAGAGGGCTAATATGAAGATGAGCAGCAAAACCTATGTTCACATTACACTTGATCATCTGCATGCCAGTACAGTTAGGAAAGCAGAATCCCGGAAGTTAATTCTAAATCTAGGGATTCGGGGAAGAAACTATTCGAATGGAAAGCTTGCATACATCTAGGACCTCTACTGGTTAGCAGTGAGATTCAGCCGTTTGTCGGGTTTCTCAGGAGTATTTACATCGAGAGGGCGCACTTGCTTATTTTTCGTCAGAGTATTCACCATTAAAATGCTTGTAAAGCAAGCAGAGCAATGCAACATTTCATCGATGGAACAAAGGTGGAACCTTAGATTAGAGTTCGGGACTGATAAGGTTAGCTACTTTCTTTTGAACCTTGTCCAGGTGTGAGAGACTAGTAGCAGAGGAATCGGTCCCAAATTTGACAACAATACTCCATACATTGGCGAATGCTGGCCTTATAATTGTACAGGATACTTTCAAGCGTAAGTAGCACTCTAGCACGTAGAGAGCCCACCTTCTTCCCAGCGGCCGTGGCAATGCTCTCAATGTATCTATTCTCCCTCATCCTCCCTGTGAACGTCAGGCCGAAAAGTTTAAAAGAAGTATTTTCAGATAATGTCTCTTTGGCCATTGCTATTGGGGGTAGAGAAGGTTTCTTGGAAAAATTGAAGGAAACAAGCTTAGTCTTGGCAGCGTTGAATCTGACCATCCATTTATGTCTCCATTCCACTACAGACTGGAGGTTTTCCTCTAGTAGTTCTGCCATTTCTTCAGATATGTTTTCCCCGCATGCCTTTTATAGAAAGTGGTATCATTAGCAAATACACCCAACCCAGAGACAGGTGTTTGTAATGAATATTTGAAAACGTGTGCCTTGAGTGTGTATATAAGGTGTTGTAGATATCATTGATAAAAACAATGTGATAGCTGTCAACTAACAAATAGGTCGTTGAAAATCCGATTCCTGGTTTCAGATACACTGATGTACTGTGCTACAGCGAAACAGTCCGTTCATGAGTGATGGTTGATGTAATGTTTTATGACAGTTTGCAAAATGACCATTTTGAACAATTCTTTAATATATTACGCATATTATTACGTAAATATCTCACCAACATTAAATTCTAAAATCTCCTATAGAGTATTAAATCATAAGTCATATTTTCTGCATTCTAATTTATGTTGATTCGAAAATCTCACTCTTTAGCTTACACAAACAGAGTCATTTACCATTATGGTAATATGCGTGCTAATACAGAACTATCCTAGCAAAATTTAGAGAAAAGTTGACATGAATTCTATTCATATTTCACACCCATACCTAATTTTTATTTTTATTTTACAAGGGATGCATTCCTGGGCTGTTGGCGTATATATCAAGCTTTAGAGAACAAAGTTCGTGATTGTTCTTAAGAAAAATTAATACAAGATTTTTTTCTTTTTCCAAATGAACTTTTAAATGTGCAAAAATTCTTGCATTGAGATCGCGCGTACAAACACACAAAACCACACATACACACGTACATACATGCATACATGCGTAGATACATACGTATATATATATATATATATATATATATATATACATACATACATATATATTACATATATATGGATATAAATACATCTATTCTCATACGTACAAAAATATACATGCAAATATTTGTAAATACACATACATTTACACACACACACACACACACACACACACACACACACACACATATATATACATATATATATATATATATATATATACATTTCATCTCTGAGAGAGGGATAGATGAAATCACCGAAGATTTACTCGTGTGCCTTTTATCATTTAATTTTATAGACATAGATCAATAATGTAAACAGAAGAACGTTATTGAATACCAACACTGATTAATTAAAAAATAACAATCACGGCTCTTATTTGGTCGTCGACGTTTTCGATTCGTCTGCTCTTCGTGAAGACAGTATTTACAATATTTACACGTCGCCGGGAAACTAATCATCATACAAGGGGCATCGACAATTTTACCAGCGATTTAAACCACGGATATTTCATTTGTTCATTCACCGTCGACATTAAATGTCATTCTGTGAGCATGCAGATACGCAAAATCGAAGGAAAACAAACAGGCGCATAATCTTTGGTAGCATACTTTTCGCTTAATATATGTTAATCAACATGAAGTGTATTAATGAAATAGATGCATACGTAAATGGTAATATCATCATCATCATCATCATCACCATCACCATCATCATCATCATCATCATGCTGTCCGTCAGTCTTGACGATGAGTAGTTGGAGTATCAGTGCTTTATCCCTTGGGGTTGGCGTAGTCTAACTCCATCACCACAGGATTGTGTGCGTTTTGATTCTTAATCAGGCAGAGGGAGTTAAGGCGTCTAGTGTGTTTCAAATTATTGTGAAGTTCATGCTTACCTGTATTCTCACTTCCAGTTAACACGATTGGCTAACCTCGTGGTGAAAATGGAGCACCTATGCATAAGTCTTCCCAGCCAGTACATGGCCTCTTCATCGTCAAATGGCAATAAAATCCGAATATTAAACTTATAAAAGGTAAATTTTTTAAAATAATATCTAAGAACACATACACCGCACACACAGACGTACCCCGTCAGATCCACGCTTATGTATAGGCACACCCACACACACGCACACACACACACGTACACACACGTACACACCAACATATATATACATGCATATAATTATATATCAACATACATATTCCTATATAAGCATGCATATTTACATACATATGCATATATATCTACATATATATACATATATATATACATATGTATATATACATATATATACATATAAATATATACATGTATATACATATATATACATATACATATCTATATACATATATATGCATACATATATACATACATTATATACATATACATACATGTATATACATATATATACATATAAATATATACATGTATATACATATATATACATATACATATCTATATACATATATATGCATACATATATACATACATTATATACATATACATACATGTATATACATATATATACATATATATACATATATGTATACATATATACATATATATACATATATATATGCATATACATATGCATATATACACATACGTAGATATATATATATATACATATACACATGTATATACATATATGCATATACATATATATATGCATATATATATACATATATATACATATATATACATATATACACATATACATGTACATATATATATGTATATATATACACATATATATATATATATATATATATACATATTTATATGTAGACATGGAGAAATCTCAGAACGCGTGTAAATTAATATTATATCATAAAACTGAAATTGTCTTGCTAGTGCGTTGAACCCTGGCTACCGAGAGTAAAGAAGGCCGATGCATATGACAGTGTGACGTCATTATCAGATCCACTTGCAGGGATATGATCTAGGCTATCAGCAGCAGTTTCGTCTAGTGTTCAGTTTGCTGTCTTACACGTTGTATTCTTGCGTTGTTACAAATTGCCGGGGAAATTATCCAAAAGGCCCCAAAGTATATATATATTTTTTTTCTAAGTGTTCTCAATGTCGATACGTGACATTAGAAGGGTAAATTTTATTCCACCCAAATATTGTAAAGTAAGTAATGTTATTTGTTAATAATTAAACGTGTACTTAATTAGAACTGTATTCAAGTATTTTCATAACGTTTGATAACATTGTTAATATAAATTAAAGAAACAATACTATTTGTTGCTAATACACAGGTATTATGTTGCTAATTTAACTGTTTGTTTTCTTATAAGGCTAAAAAGTCTATCAGGAAGGTTGAAAATTTAATTTAATTTTGTTTTAGGTTTTAAAATTATAAACAAATAATTTTTACATTAAAATAATTGTCAAAATGTATTTTTAGTAATAAATAAACTTTTCATTGAGTATGTCCAAATATTTGAAAGTTCTATATTTTTATTTCTCAAGTCGGGTTGAAAATTATTTATCACGCGGCTATTAATAAAATTCGCGGTGACTGAGCGTTATACAGGGTGTCCGTAAAGTTACTATACAGTCGTATTGTTTTATTGTATTATATTTGTATTAATAGTTAATATTTATTTTTTACAGGTTTATTTAATCAAGCATGCCACGTAAGACTGTATAGTAACTTTACGGACACCATGTATATTAAAATTGATTGTTTCTTTTTAGAATTATAAACAAATAATTTTTACATGAGAAGCCCTATATCTTTTTATAACCGTAATGATGGCACGGAATGAAGATTGGAGAAAAGCTATAGGGCTATACTTTGGATGCAATTCTATTTCCATGTGCCTAGCCATTCATAGCTATCTTGTTTGTATACTTTTTGGCATACCATCCCTATATCATTCTGCATTTCCAATGCTTTTTTATTCTTGTATATATATATATATATATATATATATATATATATATATATATATATTTGGTAAAACTGGTAATTAGTAAAAACTTGAAGAGAATGCTCGATACTATTGCAGAGCGAATATGTGTTTTATTTTTTTATTACCGTTTTATCTGTTTGGCTACGTATGTTTCAGATGATGGACCATGTTTCCGATCCAACAGTCTCATCACCCCTCGCTGTTCGATCGTAAACATGGTCCAACATCTTAAACATATGTAGCCAAACAGATAAAACGGAAGTAAAAAAATAAAAGATATATATATATATATATATATATATATATATATAATTATTAAAATAAAATACGCATCTAGTGCGCATGAAAGCCAAATCACAACGTAATATTAGGAAAATAAACAAATATTTTACTTGTTTGAAATTTATTTCAAATATATTTAATGGGTATACTCTATCTTCAGTATGTTGTTTTGTTTCTTTTTTCTTTTCTTTTCCCTTGTAATGTTGTAACCTTACAGAATTACGCATGTGAGTAAAGAGCCGCGCGTTGTACCTCGTGGTTTTATTTTAAAATGTTTGAACTGCGCGTAGGAAACTCGAGAATTACGCCAAGGATTAGAGCTCATATAGAAACGTTGGTAAAACATTTCAAAATACAACCGCTTGATAAAACGCACGGTTGTTTACAAACAGATGTTCTCTATCATTACAACATGGCAAGGAAGAAGAACTTAGAACTGCACGCCTGTGGAACTCTGTTCCGTCTGCCTGCTTCACACCGGACTACAACTTGGATGTCTTCAAGTCCAATGTTAACAAATTCCTAATGAGCCGCCCCTTTAAGTAAACACTTCATCAAATCTCCACACTAACGTAATGTACTTGCAATAACCCTTATCCCTGAGTGGCTTCCGGGCCTTGATAAGTGTTGATCACTGTGTAAAAAAAAAAGAAATGGGGGGAAAAAGAACACACTGAAGATGGAGTCCACCTCTGAAATATATTTATGATAAATTTCAAACAAGTAAAATATTTGTTAATTTTCCTAATATTACGTTGTGATTTGGCTTTCAAGCGTACTAGATACGTATTTTATTTTATTCAAATTAAAACAACGTTTCTATATTAACTCTCATCCTTGGCATTTAATTATTACTATATTTTCAAATTACTACAGGCACTAGTTTTTTTTTTCTTTTCGCATATCACCATGCAGAGTGTTAGGATTACTGCAGTCGGGATATTCGAAACAAGCAACGGAGCCATCTCTGACTCCATTAACAAGGAAAAAGTCCACACGGCCAAGGTTAACCACGAGAAATACGGTTGAAATTTAAAATTTATTTTTTTAAATGTCAGGACGGTGTAATGATCTAATTATGAAATCATAAGCGTCGCGTGTAAGCTTAAGTGGTACCTTTTAACGTAAACTTAGAGTGTTCTACAATAAAAAAATCGAATTCTTAAAGGGACGGACATAATTATTACTATAATTATTTTTTAATACCTACAGACACTAATCTTTCAATTTTTTTTTTCGAGTATCATCAGCGCCGGGTGTTAGGATAACAGCCAGCCGGAAGATTCGAACCCGGCACCGAAATCATTTTTGATTCTGAAAATTGCACTAGATAAAACATGAATCCACTTGATGTAGGGAGCTAAATAATAGTATTTTAAAGGCGACATCTTGCAAACAACAAGTGTTGAGAGAATATATTCTTACTCTGAAAATAGCAACCTTTGCCTATTTTTTAGAAACATCACTCATTGCATGTGCGGGCGCAAGTATAACATCAGGGAAGCAGGAGTAACCGTTGCCTCTTTACTCCCGCTTCCTTCATGTTGTACGTACGTTTGCACTTACAATGAATGATGTTTCTGAAAAAAAAGGCACTGTTTGTTTCTTTTCTGTTCAAAATCTACTTCAATTTTCTCATTGTGTATACGGTCCCGAGCAACGCCGATTATATATTTAACTATCTCTTTACTTCATGTACATTTTTAACAGTGGGCTAGGAGATATGAAGTCAGTCCCGGAAATGGGTGAAACATGTTTTCTGTGTAAGAATCTATTTACTCTAACACTTATTGTTGAAAAAATTTTGACCTTAAAATACTTATTTTTATCTTTTTACATCAGGTGGATCCATACCTTATGTAGTTCGATTTTCACACACACACACACACACACACACACACACACATATATATATATATATATATATATGCGCATGTGTATATATATATATATATATATATATATATATATATATATATATATATAGATGTGCATGTGTGTATGCGTGTGTGATGTGTGTGGGTAATATTATAATCTACATCGAGGCCGTTCTGCAGATATAAAAAAAAACAACTAAATACTTATTTCTATTTATAACGATTCATTCACGGTACCAATATTTAATATGGGTATCGGCGCAGCATTTATAACTTTATCCGAAACTGCACAATACACTGTTCATACATATAAGATTAAATGGACAATACAGACAATCTTCTGCGTTGTGTTGAATATGACATTTACCTAAGCGGGGTGAACCAGCTTCTTTTAAAAGAGGAAGCATCAAGGGAATATTAAATTCACAAACAGCCTCCAGGCACATGGCTATCCACGTCAGGGGAGATAAAGATGTTAGGTGCTTGCAGTTCTTGCAGAGAGATATTGAAGTCCTCCTACATTCATCGTCATGCATTCCCAAATTGTCACTTACCTGGTACCAACTAGGGTATACTTTGCTTAACTTCGCCGATCTAACGGGGACTGTTGTGTCAAGATAATTATGCAATTCATGTGAGAAACTGTAAATGACAAATACACAGCTAAAATGTAAATTATATTTGTACGTGTAGGGCCATTTTCCATAAGGCTTCGTATCAATATTTGTTTAGTTTTAGTTGAGACAGTGTTGTTGTTGTTTTAGCAGGATATGACTACGACCTAGGCATTCATTGCCTTCTCCTCGGTACCTGTCTCATTTTCAGGGCTGCTGACATTTCCTGACCCTCATCAAATCTTAGTTGTCTAATTTGTCTATGAAGGATTATTTCCTGTGGAGAAATCTTAGAATGCGTGTAAATGAGCATGAAACTCTTACATCGTACAAGTAACAAGAAACTATTTGCACTGAAGTCTACTAAATAGAAAAAAAGCAATAATTGCAAGATTGAAGACTAACCTGAAAATAATTACTCTGGAAAGAGTCCGCTTTTTTCTCCCGATAAAGCAGAATTTTTAGAAATGCTTTTATTGAAAAGGGAAAAAAAAAAATTATTACAATCAAATTACTAGGGGTTCTTACATATGACATTACTATAGAGCACTGACTTAGAATAACCTATGTAGCCTGAGAGAACGAAAGTTTTCCCGGAATAAAAGTGCTCTCTAACTCCCTTGATAGTCAGATCAGAAGACTTAATAAATATTTTAAAAGCAGCTTACTTTGATTTCTAGTTTGCAAAGAAAATGTTTGTTCCCTAAGGCAGGGGGGGGGGAGCCTCCCCAAAAGCCTCAATGGTTTTTAAATATTTCCAGTAAAGAACCGGTTAGTTCTTAGTCTCCTCGCTCCTTCTGAACTTTTCAGCATACTTGGGTACTGTACTATCTCATATAGACGTCACGGTTTATTATTTTTATTCAGGAAAAACGTATTAATGTTTTTTTTTTTATTTACGGTTCGGATTAATTGGTTTGAGGTTTTCTTTTGGAGGGGGGCGGATTATTTTATTTCTATAGAAGTATTCAAATCTCTACATTGTGTCTCCTGCTTAATGATCACATTCTGGGATCCTCCTTAAAAATTCAGCTCTTTGAATTATTACTATCCGTTTTAACTTTCAGCCTCTCTCCATATTTCAATTTCTTACATTCTTTTTTCGATCATTTTGGGAACTGTTTCTCAGTTATTATTATTATTATTATTATTATTATTATTATTATTATTATTATTATTATTATTATTATTATTATTAGTATTATTATTATTATTATTGTTATTATTATTATTAATATTATTATTATTATTATTATTGTTGTTGTTCTTGTTATTGTTATTATTACTATTATTATTAGTAATAATAATAATAATAATAATGTTCTTGCTGTTGTTGTTATTAATATTATTATTAATGTTCTTGCTGTTGTTGTTGTTATTAATAATAATAATAATAATAATAATAATAATAATAATAATAATAATAATAATATTATCATCATTATTAATGTTCTTGCTGTTGTTGTCGTTATTACTATTATTATTTTTATTATTATTATTGGTAATGTTCTTGCTGTCATTATTATTATTATTATTATTATTATTATTATTATTATTATTATTAAAAGATTACAGAATTCTAAGGTTAAAATGCAGTGAACCGTATATTTAAATAAAATTCTATGACAGCTAATACTATCATAAAATTTCAATTGAATTTGATAAGGGTGCTAATTATCATAATAATTATTTAATAATTATTATTCAAATATTTTGTACGTGCAGAAAACAATCAAAATACTATCTCCCAGTTATAATCGCTTCCATAAACTATAAGTATACACCCTATTTTAGTACTATGTTAAAGTTATGATAAAACGAATAACAATGATGACACTTATCATCATAATTACGATAACAAAATAAAAAATAAAAAATCAGAGGAAAAAGAAGAAGAAGAAGGAAGAAGAATTAATAAGAAGAGGAAAGAAAAAGAGGCATACCATATTAAGTGGTTATTGTGAATTATAAATAAAAAAAAATGTGCAGCATCCATGGTCCCCCGTGAGTGCACAATGAACGAGGCATAAAAAGTGACTAAGTTCAGCATCCCCCCCAAAAAAGCCCCCAAATGTCCCCAGAGACGTCCAACCCAGGAGAAAATGAAAAACCACGGTGCCGTAAAGGCATGTATGTATATAAATTTGATTTCTGCACCATACAAAAAAAAAAAGAAATGATTACGTCCATCATTTGCGCCCCCCCCATTTTGCCACAAAAATCCCCAAGGCCTTTACATATTTAAATGTGAGTTCAGCACTATCCAACACTGCTAAATAGACATACACAGAAAATTGTGGACCAGTATGGTAAAATAGTCCCCAAAATGAAGTAGATTTATTAGCCCTAAAGGAGCCCCTGGGGCAAACCTTAAAGTTATCACGAAGAATAGACAAATAAAATTATATAGAAATCAGTTAGTTACAACTTTTCAGAAAGTGTTATGAAAATCCAAGGCATCATTTTTTTAATAAGCACAAATGTGTAGATTTTAACCATTTTTACCCAAACGAAACTCCTATGGGTTGGAGGTAACCTGAGGTTTCCCGGAAAATCCGTTCTGTTACATTTTTACCATACCATGTTTAATGTTTGTGCAAAAATTTCAAAAAATTCCAAGGCATAATTAATTAGAAAAGTGTGCACAGAGGAACAAGCGAACAGACAAGGCTAAATTTATTGACCTCACTCCCTTTTATCAAGGGAGGGGGGAATACTTAAACAGGAGCTTTATTGAATAACAGGTTACATCAATAGATTTATAACATCGACGAAATGTGTAATGCAAACTCATAAAGTAAGAAGATAAAACTATGTTCTTTATTTTAGACATATGCTTTAACCAACATGTATTAAACAACGGATTGTAACAGCAGTTCTCGTGTGTTATTGATGCATCTTATAACGAAATATTTTTTAATACTTAATTTAATGGCATGATTCACGAATGATAGTTCAATAGTTAATTTTGAATTAATTTGAGTTTTAATTCTCCATGCAGACATCAAACTGCAGCTATTGTCTCTACACGACGGTCCTTATCCATAACAGCTTTTATGTGTCCAATCCACTCTGGTGTTCTGACTTCTTTACTCCACTAAACGTCCCATTTTTCATGAATCTCTTATGCCACTGAACAAGTTATGTTCGATTCATGGAATCCAAAAGCAGTCCAAAGAATTCCATACGTTCGTGTAGCATGTTTCAAAGTTCAAGACAGAATTCGATCGCATATCGTTCTTTCTAAAAAGTCTTCACTACCAGGTTTCATTTGGGAAATTTACCAGCTACAACAATTAGGCTTTAATAGTGGTTATTTCAAATTCCGATTATAGCTGTTAATTTTAAACTGATATACTTAAAATTGGTCATTTTAAACTGATGTACTTAAAATTGGTCATTTTAAACTGATGTACTTAAAATTGGTCATTTTAAACTGATATACTTAAAATTGGTCATTTTAAACTGATATACTTAAAATTGGTCATTTTAAACTGATATACTTAAAATTGGTCATTTAAAACTGATATACTTAAAATTGGTCATTTTAAACTGATATACTTAAAATTGGTCATTTTAAACTGATATACTTAAAATTGATCATTTAAAACTGATATACTTAAAATTGGTCATTTTAAACTGATATACTTAAAATTGATCATTTAAAACTGATATACTTAAAATTGATCATTTTAAACTGATATACTTAAAATTGGTCATTTTAAACTGATATACTTAAAATTGGTCATTTTAAACTGATATACTTAAAATTGGTCATTTAAAACTGATATACTTAAAATTTATCATTTTAAACTGATATACTTAAAATTGATCAGTAATAGCAATAACATACTGACTTTTTGAGAGCGTACGGCAATTTTTAATGTCCGGGCAAAAAAAGTTTTGAAACTTACAGACGACACCTCCAATATATATATATATATATATATATATAATTTTTAAAACAGGAGTATCCACTGACACGTGTGTCGTCTATGAATAACCAATGTGACTAAATCTAGCGATATTGGAAGTCGGGACCCCAGGGTAATTAACCTAAACCTTTATTATTACGCTGGTCCATCTCGCTAGACTGTTTGGATATATCGCGATTTACTTATACGTTGTTTTGTTTGTTTTTTGTGATACGTTTTGAATGAATTCTATTATTTACGAAAGTGCATTTTTACTTGTATGCGAGTTCGGAATAATTTTCCCATTAACAAATTTGGTACAGATGAGTCGTAGACGACAAAACACGTGTCAATGTATAATTATATTTTAAAAATAATATATGTGCCGCTCCCCGTGCGTGGGTACAAAATTGGTTAAAAGGAAAATTATTCCCTATGTAAAAATGCACTTTCGTAAATAACTGAATTCATTCAAAACGTATCACAAACACAAAAATAAACAATATATATATATATATATATATATATATATATATATATATATACATATATATAGATACATATATATATACATAGATAGATAGATAGATTTATTTTATAGTTTAAATAAAATGTTATGAACACATATAATATTTTCCGTATAAATTTTAAATGGTTATTTAAAGAGTGCTCTGTACTATATAAGAGTTGAGCTAGGTCGTTATAATTTGTGAAAATGTATAGCTATAACGCTATACGTTACGTTATAAGTTCCACCGCCCTACAGAATCGTCAGACTAGTACACACACGCGCATACACACCAATTCACCACAACATACACATACATAATACACACACAGGCACACACACAGGCACACACACACACACACACACACACACATATATATATATACATATATATATATATATATATATATAGAGAGAGAGAGAGAGAGAGAGAGAGAGAGAGAGAGAGTCAGAACAGGACATTTAATTTACTTTCAAAGGATAGTCAGAATCGTGACATCGCACACACAGACACACAAACATGTGTAGCTGCCATCACACAAGCACGCAAACGCATAAGACCTTCCTTTTCCGCAGGCAAATATAAACCAATATCTCCGAAGATATAAGTCGCTTGTGGAATGCATTCGAATCATAGAATACCAGAAATGAGAGTCGGTTTTTTTTTGGTTTTTTTTGAGGAGTAATCAGTCGTACTTTTTAGTGTGTCAATTAAAAGAAGTTTGTAGTATGAAGTAGAGACAAACTTAAATGAAAGCTCTTTAGGCTCGAAACACTATTCATGAATTTTGATTAATCATAGATACTATCTTCTTGATATTTAAAAAAAAATACACGTGATGGAAATATTACAATATATAATCACCGTTAGAGATACGCAGGCTGATATATATATATATATATATATATATATATATAGATATATATATATATGTGTGTGTGTGTGTGTGTGTGTGTGTGTGTGTGTGTATACGTGTTTATACACACACACATGTAAAATCTATAATTCTTTTTCTCATTATTTCATTATCGAAAAACTTTGAACAACTCTTATTCATATTTAATACATTATTATAATTTTATTTTTCGTTTGTATCTTAATCAAATTTCTCTTATTTTAAACTTAATTTGTTTTTTCTTGGATATAACAATTATAAGATAAAAAATTACATAAAAAAATAGTTGATATTACACAGTATCTTGAATTATATACGGCAAATCTTGGATGAAACACAGGCAAAGACAGTTTATTAATTACTAGTTTTAATCATCCACAAAATAACCCCCTCAATATATATTATATGTCACATTCATATTGGTAAGTCAGCAAATTTTTGTTGACATAGACAGACATTAGCGCTGTGTCGATGATTTGTCAGCGTTATTCTTTTCTTTTTTATCTGTTCCACATTCTTCGCAAGCTTTTTTCTCGTTTCTCTTCCTTTTCTTTCTCCTCACTCCATTGATATTTTACTTTATTTCACATATTATTTAATGCTACGATTTAATAAACACGTGGCCCTCCTTTCAAACAATATATTCGGTTGTTCTTCGATTTCCACTTAAGGTCAGAAATTGCACAGGGGAAATGACTTGAGTCAACTGATTAAGACAGTGGTTATTCCTAACTAACTGACCGACACATTGTTGCGTATGTGCAATGTGACTATGTAAAATGTGTATATGTATATGAATAAAAGCATTACGTATATATATATATATATATATATATATATATATATATATATATATATATATATATAGTTTGAATGAGCTGAACGGTTTGCTATATTTCGCATAATAAATATGGTATGTTGCAGTATGTATCAGTATGCTATTTGAATGTGTCAACGCTTATCCCAAATGTGTCAACAGGTGTATTTGAATAAAGCAGCCAATTACAAATATGCAGAAAGTTGCGGATGTATCTATACTCATGAAACCACCTTCAAAGTTCGATATTATAGGACAATACATCATGAACGAGCATCCACGGCAGATCAACTTAGCAAGACCTAGCGTTATATATATATATATATATATATATATATATATATATATATATATATATATATATGCCAGATATCATAATATATGCCAGATATCATAATATAATTGGATATACAGAAAATAGTGATATATATATATGTGTGTGTGTGTGTATGTGTGTGTGTGTCTGTGTCTGTGCGTGTGTGTGTGTGTGTGTATATGTGTGGGTGTGTGTGTGTGTGTAGACATACTCGTCAATCAATTAGGAAGAATAACAGTTGTGTAGATCTTTTTTATATCATCAGGGCAATTACGAAAAAATAAAGGGTGATTTTAAAATGATAACTCTTTAGGTCATGTCATTTCAAAGGTAAACGCTTACTATCAGAATAGGAAAGGGCTAGAATGATAAAAAATGCAAATGTAGAAAAAACTGGCCTAATGACATTTAGAAATGAAGTCAGAATTAAAAAATATGGATAACATATATTTGCTCCCCTTTATAGTGTTGAATTTTTCTTATCTTGATAAGTTTTGCTTTGTAAAAATTTGACTCTTTTTTGATATAATATATATATATATATATATATATAAATAGAGAGAGATAGATAGATAGATAGATATGTATAGAATTTAGTAGTCCTCGACATATAGTCCTGTTTTATTGTATCACACCTCATCAGTGCCGCTAGACTAGCACCTCTCCTAAGCCGAGGATTGAACCTAGAACGATCGAGTTGATAGTCAACAGTTCTACCGATCGACACACGGGAGCGGTGACCGTAAATACCCTCGCCAAATGTATATTTTAAACAAACATCTGTCCAATACTTTTATAGTGTTCAAACCGCTTATTTATAAACAATCAGTGAGCTTCGGATTCTTCAGCTATTAAGTAGCGGGTGATATTATTTCCGACAGTGCTCTACTTAAAGAGGGTGGGCTCATAACAGTTCTATATTTATTTATTTTCCCATTCTTTAAGGTTAAGTCTGATACGTTATACGTAACTCGTGATATTCTTGTAGAATGCTCAATATTCGCAAGATATTGATGTGCTTGAACATGATATTCGCAAGATATTGATGCGCATGTACTTTAGTCGCGCCCAAGAATTCTAAGGCAATCTATTTGAGGTGTTATATCTGTAACATTTATGTTTCTAATAATTATATTATACATCGTTCAGATTTAAATTTCAAATATCATCTTAGATCTATAATGGTTACTGTCTAACTATATATAAGTTGCTGTTCTTTCATCTGTGCTGTTCGTATAGTTCATGGTTTTCATGCTCAAACGTCAGAAATTATTTTATTGTGTTAGTTGCCCTTAGTCGTAGTTTAACATCAGCACCAAAGATCTAAGCTATTGTTAAGTTTAATTTTTCTGTGTTCGCCTAGGTAATGAAACTTTTTACTTCTGTGCGTTTCATCCTCTCACGTTGTGCATTCGTATCATTTGAGAAAGCGGTACTTTATTGCGTTTACCTTGAAAGAGGATTAAGCTTCCCACGAGTTTCTATCGATATAACTGCTAATGGGGTTGTGGTTTCACATCTTTTTTACAATCTCATGTCAAATCTTTTGAACATGTGAGGCGATACATATCTTGCCGAGCTTAAATTTCAAATAGTATTTCTTTAGGTCTTAAAGAATTAATGCTACTATGAGTGATTATTTTTTTCCTTTAACAATTACTAGAAACCTCAACCGTGTATAGCAATGACTAATTACTCATTAGTGGTCAATCGTTCAACATTCTCGGTTTCATATTCACAGGCAATATAGATTAGAAAAAGTATATGAAACACATTGCCAAGGTTGCTACAAAGTAGGCAGACCCTCTGTACTCTTTAGAACTTAGAGTATCCGGCATATTTACAAAGTCACCATTCTCTTGGGCATAGAGTAATTTTTACTGCATCTGGGAGGGGGGGGGGGCTGCATCTACAATTAGTATACCCTTCTTAGACAGGGGCCAAAATGTAGTATCCAATCCAATAGTTTCAGCACTACCTACTACGATGCGTCCCATCGCCGAAATGTAGCATCCCTTTGTCTGTTTGACAAGTACGTTAATGGAACACATTTCACTTGCAGTACTTCGACTACATTCCACAACAAAGAATTCTTAATCTCATTACTTCACCATAGATATCCCTTGATGCCGGAATGACTTCTACCGAAATAGACACTTTCCTCAAAGTGTTAGTCTTTGGAATTGTATACAGGTGTCTGATTGAGTGTCTGTACTAGCATGATGATGTGTGAATCTAATGTGAACAATCATCTAATTCATCTCCTCACATGGTCCTCGGTAGAATTATTGCAAAAAGTAATCGCTGTACGCTCAAACTGTAATATCGTTGTCCTGGAATAAGCAAGAGTAAAACAAATATTTATATAATTGTTTCAGTCAATGGATGTTCTTGTTAGCCCCTCAGATTGTTAGTAATTGTCTCAGACTGAAGATTAAAAATACATTTTTGTAGGTCTGTCATACCTTTATGGCCAGACTTTTTTTTTGTAATAAATACACTTTTTTAAATCAGGAAACTCACATGTGACGGGAATTAGCGTGGAAATGACGCACGGACATAACAAACCCTCTCATTCACGTGTTGACCCATGCGTAGACCTGTACTTTGAAGACCAGTTGGGCTGAAAAGCCATAAGAGTAAAAAATATTGTTGTTTGTTTGTTTTTTTAGAAAGGCGTCTTCAAACTACATTTTAGCGGTAAAGGGCTAATTCTGAAATTTAAATATAGAACTACAATATATTTTTTCGTAAATCAGATAATTTCTTGGTTTGCCATGCTTACGTTTGAAAAAAAAAATGTCTGTCCCTGTAAAACACACCATTTGTCTTGAAGAATATTTGAAATATGCCTTCGTATTTTATTCTAATATCAGCTCCATTTCTCATTGTTCCCCTAATAAATCATTTGAGTTAGCTTCATACCCCGAGTCCTCTACCCGCAACGGAAGATCGAGTGACAGTAAATATTTTTCGAATCTCCCGCAGTGTTCTTAATTTTCTTGTCAACTCAATTCATGGGAACTTTCAAAATCCTAAATTTTCCATCTATCATTTCCATCACTCTTATCGCTGAACATAAGTGGTAAGACATATATATATATATATATATATATATATATATATGTACTAGAAAATGTACTCGGCGTTGCTTGGCATGAAACGCAACATTACATTCGTTTAAAAAATGGAGTAAAAACTCGGAAAGAAACTGAGACCTGCATGCGAGTATTATTTCCTTCTAAACAGTTCGCTTCTTGTAAGTAAAAACAAAAAAAAGTCAGCAAAAACCTTTAAACAGTGAGTCAAATGTAATAACAATTAGGCCACGTTGATATGTTAATTCAAAAATGTTTTATAACCTACTCGATTTTTAACGTAAATAATCTTTCATGTACATAATTCACGCTTACGTATTCGTGAAAAAGTTGACAAAAAATTAATATCCAATGACCCCATGTACAATTTTTTAAATTTTGACCCGTAAGAAGCGTTTTTCCCATGTACAATTTATTCAATTTTGACCCGTAAGAAGCGTTTTTCCCATGTACAATTTTTTCAATTTTGACCCGTAAGAAGCGTTTTTCCCATGTACAATTTATTCAATTTTGACCCGTAAGAAGCGTTTTTTTTTTTTATAAAAAAAACCGATGATAAGGGTTTTCACGTGTTTGTATACCTTATACCAAATGTTAAATCTATAGACTAAAAATAGGTTGAGTATATCGGGCGAACATTTCTCACACATTCAATCCTTACTTTATTATATATATATATATATATATATATATATATATATATATATATATATATATATATATATATATAGTCAGAGATAGTTATAGGTATGTATATCGTAGTGGCACTAGTGGATCAGACTCTTGGAAGATATAGTTTTTCTGACTTAACTGTAACAAATATTGATGATATTGCTTTTTCCATTTCCTTTACAAAAATCAGTTATATTCTGCGAAGCTATGAATAAAATATGTGTCCGTGTCAACCAATATTGAAGTGAACAAACGACATGTAGCTAAAATGATTGAACCAGGAAACAGTTGGTATGTCATTAACAAAACAGTAAAGCTAATCCTTATGATGAAATGTTTGGAGCTAAATTATGTTTCTATAACAATAACTATCCCGAATGAACAGCTCTGTTTATATTTGAGACTTTTTTACAGACACGTGGCCAGTTCAAAAAAAAGGTTTATTATGTACAGTGATAATTATTAAGTAAAAATTGGTTATTAAAGCGGACGGCTCAAAAAGTATTTATTTAGATTGGACTTGGAGACTAATCAGGCGGACAGCAAGCATGCAGAACAAATTTAGACAAGGAGAAAGTGTTAGGAAATAAACTTTGTTCATGGAACTCCCGTTATGATTTCGGCGCAGATAGAGAGCGAGGTTAACTGTTAATAGTAGTTTTGCCTTGCCGAGTGCTTTTTTCTGAAGGTTTAGCGTTGGGTATAGATTAGGTATTGAATGAAGCTTCTCATTGCCATGGAAATATCAATAAATCAGAGCCAGACGCGCAACGAATGTTCTGTTGGTAAGAGGTTGAAGGTAGAAGAAAAGTGCATCACTTTTCAAATTTCGAAGACGATTTGAACTCTGTTAAGGCAGAATAGATTTCTTCAAGCGGCTACTCCATAGAAGGTTTCGACAGTACTCCATTTTCGGGCATATTTACACTCATATAGGAAAAGCATTACTTCTGGCGCGGTAGAATGACGCAACCATATTTACAGCAACCTTGGCATTTGAGTTGACGTACGTCTTTCATTTTTTATCACGATTAAAGATCCACCAAAGAAGCCTGTCGAAGCTGGGTGTTTCTTTGATATTAGATCTATTAAAGCGCAGACCAGTGCGTATATGGAGAAAAATAGACACTTGATTTTAGTTAACTTAAAATTACCTAGCCATCATTTGCCCTACTACACTGATTGCTGATAATCGGAGGATAAACACAAGAGAGATGTTGGTCGTTGTGGACCTTTGAAATAAATAATAATGTCGTCTGTGTATATGTTGACGAAAAAACTTAGAATGTGATTTGGAAAACATTGATCACGATAAGGGCAAGGATATGCCCCAGGATTGATCCCAGTGACACGATAGCGGTGATACTTTGATCCTCCAATTTCCACCCATCGATGAAAAATTGTATAAACCTATAAATGGCGAAAGAAGTCGATGGTTGGGAAAACATTTCCAGATCTTATATAGCTGGAAATCTTGTGAAGTAATCAGTATAGCTCAAACCTACTACGGATTCATATAACTAACTCATAACACACAGAATACAAAGTGGTCTGCATTAATATTCAGAGGACCCATCTCCAGAATATTTAAATATCGAGCAGACTAATGAGGTTGTCCAGATATCTGTAAAACATTTCTCTTCTATGAATCTACGTAGCATTTTGAAAGAATGCGTGCCAGCTCTGGTTAAAGCTATTTGAGTACGATAACTGGAATGTTGTCAGGACCAGTTGCTTTGTTCGCGTCAAGGTTCCTTATGAATGTGGCAACACCACAAACATATATGCGAATGTCGTTCACATGGTTATCGTTCCTTGTTAAAATTCTGGAACAAGCGGGTTTGATATATATTTTATGTAGAAAAGTAACCGCTATTGCCTTTAGTAGTATTTATTTATTGAACGATCCTTCGCTATTTTCTATTTATAAAATGTTAGATGTAATTATGATAGTTAATTAGAGTTGTAACAGGGGTTAAAAACTAGGCAAGCTGATCTGAGTTTCATGTATATGTGAGCAATTTTAACGTAACTAACTGTCAATTACAGTATATATAAAAGATTGTAAATCTTATTTTGTTTTGCATTGGTTTAAAAACGAGTTAAACTTTCAATGAAAGTATGATAAAATAATCGTAAATAAAAATATATGACGTGAACAAAAGTATAAATGCTTTTTATAAAGTTTGAAATTTCTATCGATAATTTAATCACGCAAAGCTGGGGTAAAGAGAATATGTGGTGTTTCACATATAATAACTATCAAGTACTTTTTTACCATGAGAAAAAATGTGTTTTTATATATATATAAATGATTCAAAACTTGCAATGAAAATATAATACACATTTGGGGCGCTAAAACTTACATTTTCCCCAGTTTCAACGATTGGGCAAGCTGATGTGAGGTGTATATACATATATGATTGATGCTAATGTCTATAGACTGTCAGTTACATATTATACACCGGATTTTAGAATCGTAAACGTATTTGTTTCACTTTCTGTTTGAAAAGGATTTCAAACCTCAACGCGAAATACAATAAAATAATCGTAATTAAAAATGTCAAAGGCTAAAAGCAAACATACTGTCTTTTTTTAATTATTCTCAGTTATACATCGAAGATTAATGCAGAAATGTAATGAAAAAATGAAATACCGAAAAATAACCATTTATAAATAGGTATGTGAAAAAAGGCAGTTACAGTTTTGTTTTGTTTGTATTCTTTTTTTTTTTTTTTTTTTTTTTTTGCAAATTGTAAATTGGAACAATATTTATTTACGTATAAGCATCGGAAAGAAAAGGCTGATCGAGGTTGTCAATAACCAAGATGGTTTGCGTTTTATAAGTATTTATGTAAATCTAAATAAAATTCTATTAAATTCTAAAGTAAAAAAAATGGTGTAATAGAGTTTTGTATCAACGGACCACACCCACACACACACACGCACGCACGAACATATATATATATATATATATATATATATATATATATATATATATATATATATATATATATACGCACATATATATACACATATATACATATTTACGTATATACACACATATATATATAGACAAACACATATATATATATACACATATTCATA
Source organism: Euprymna scolopes (assembly GCF_053919585.1). NCBI lineage: Eukaryota > Metazoa > Mollusca > Cephalopoda > Sepiida > Sepiolidae > Euprymna > Euprymna scolopes. The sequence goes on along the minus strand of NC_136515.1, from coordinate 45,880,102 downwards.
TACGTATATAAACACACATATGCATATACATATGTACATACATATATATACATACATATGTATGTATACATACATACGTATATATGTATATACATACATATGTTTATATATACATACATGCATACAGACATACATATACATGCATATATATATATACATACATATATATATATATATATATATAATATATGTGTACATGCGTGTGTAGATGTTACATCGGTAAAACGAGTAATACTTTTAAACAAAGTTACAAAGGCCATACATTCCTACACCCAATTATAAGTATAAAACGTCATTAGGTACACATATTATTTTAATTGGATCCATTATTATGATGAGAATCATTTATTAATTTATTTATTGCGGACAATTATTCCCATCTTTCTTAGTTGTTTTTTCATGACGTTCCGGCCAACTATTCTTCTGGCCTTCCTCAAGCGATAACCGCGGCAGGATAGGAACTCCGATTCTCTTAACTGCATTCTCTGCAATTACTGCAATCCATAGTTGTTGTGGTGGCGATACGACAACAAGTATGGATGGCAGTAATTGCTGAGAATGCAGTTAGTAGTTTCGGAGTTTCTATCCCTCGCGGTTACCAACTGACGAAAGCCAGAAGAATAGTTGGCCGAAATATCATGAAACAACAGCTAAGAAAGTTGACGATAATTGTCCGCAATAAATGAATTAATAATTAATTATTAGCTACGTATTACAATGGACTAACTAGTGAAAACTTAACACCAATTGTTAGCTGGAAAATTTAAATCAAATGCTAATCTCTTAATTCACTTTTCCTACGCTGATAAAAAGAAATTTCAAGAAAGGGATAAACTCCATAAAATAATTAGATGTCTGCTGTACAAATCACACCTCCTTTGCTGACTACTCCCTCTCTAACTCTGAACAAGTACGATCCCAACATTACCGGCGTACGATATCCCACAGAAACCCACATGCCTCACTAAACCTCATCGGAATCAATATTTCTTAAATCCAAAACTAAAACTTTTCTTCAAGACCACGCACGAAAACTAGTCTATTTGATCACACCCGACATTTACAAAGATTTATCCGCATACTGTAAATATTTGATCTCTTCCGAAACCCGTATACCATAGAATTGATATCTAGTATATGCATGTATGCTATACCCCCCAAGGTTTACCGGCAATCTTTGTTAATAATGCTTTCCATACCATAAATACAGCTCTAAACTCAGCTTACATGTGTGCGTGATGATTGCAATCCACTCTGTAACTCTGATACTGTTGAACTGGATTATAGTAGTGTCACGATATTAGACTCGGAAAACACCTTGGGAAAAATAATATCCGAACAGTGGGCGTAAGTCAATGGCAGATTGGAAAGAAACAAAACGACTGCGACACTGCTAGTGTCAAGTTATTTTTAGAATCAACGTAAAGCCATGTCGAGGTCGTAGGGGACACGGGCACGAGACGAAGAGCAGGGGGGCGGGAGAAAGAAAGAAAGTGGGTCAATCTGAGTTTGCGATTCGGAAGGAGATGACGGTGTTTTTTTTTTTCTTGGCTCATAGAATCAGAAGCGATGAAGCGAAGGATATCTTAAAAATAAAGAAAAATGTTATACCGTTTATCTGAGTTAGCCATGAAGAGCGACAAATGTTTCTCCGTTTTTTTTCACTGGGCTCTGAACAGAAAAAGAACGGAGAAGATAATGATACTTTAAAAAAGCAGAAAAAAAGGACTGTTATATGCGATATCATATTTCCCCGACATGTTAATAACAAGGATCCACGATTTGGTCTCACAAGAGAAACAAGTTTGTGAATTTCTCCTCATCTATCCCTCACCAAAATAATTTTATGTTGTTTTAAATCCGGCAGATTATCGACCGGAGTTTATCGGTGCGGATGTATCATTAAACAAACTATTGACCCCATCTCGAAAGTAATACTCCCTTTTTCTTTACAATTGATTGTGATCACCCTTTTCTCCTCCATTTTCAATGAGCCCCTTTTTTGCTACTTTCAATCGTGGACTATTTTTGCTTGTTTTCGTCTGTTTGTTCATTTGTTTGTATGCATAAAAAATGCAATCCATATAAAAATACATAAACTCTATTTCTGCTTCCGACCGCCTCATAATTTCATGTTAAATTTTCTCCTTGTAATTTTCTTCGCATGCTTCGGTTTAGAGACTAGGGTAAATTCGATAGACAATTAAATTTGCTTACACTCGACTTGATTTGGACGAGCAGCATGATTGGGAACAAGCCGAGTAGACATTCTTGTTGCTAAGGTCCATTACTTTTCTGTAAGCCGGGTGCACGCATTAACTTTATATTTGTGTACTGTGTTAAAGTAACTGTTGTGTATTTTAACTTTGACAAAGGATGTAATAGCAGGTATTACTTAACCGAAACAATTAAAAAGCACTAGTATGAAGTAAACTAAACATACATTACAAAGATATACTCTCTAGTCTCCTTTAACCTCATAGTTATTTTCCACTACAATAAAACGTGTCAACTAAAGTTTCTAAAACCGCTAACCCCAATCTTGGTATATCTACTATATCCCACAAACGTTAAGTATTGTCCAACTCTAAACGAAAAAGGATACATGATGCTTTATGGCATAAACGTTAAGGCGAACTCAATAAAATACATCTTTGCATCTACTTATGTAGCATATCAATTTATATATAGTGTTATATACGTATATAAATATATATATATATATGCATGTATATATGTATATATATATATATATATATATATATATATATATATATATATATGAGTATACATACCTACTTAGGTTGATGGATAAATATCTGTTGACATCACTATATATACTTAAAAATATAGTCAATCAAAAAAATATCGTTGTTAATCATCATCAATACCGTAGCCAATAACTCGACATGATCCAAACAATCCTATATTTTTTTAATAATTATTACCGCTGTCATAACAAAAATTATATCTGACCAGAAACTACTCAGTTAATGTATATATATATATATATATATATATATATATATATATATATATATATATATATATATATATATATATATATATATATATATATTCATAGTGATTAATTAGGATTAGTACACAGCGGTTCAAACTCAAAATAGCAAATTTATAAATAGAGCGGGAGAAGCAAACAAGAAAGAGCTTACAATTATCACTGTTTTCTTTTTCTTATATTCCCGTCTCCCTCATATCTTTGTGCTTCCTCTTCCCATCATATTTTTCCTCTTACCCCCCCATCCTTCATCCTTACGTAACTTACTCCTTACTCTTTCATTTAAATTATCCTAATTTTAACGGACCCATATATATATATATATATATATATATATATATATATATATATATATATATATATATATATATATATATATAGTCTGGGTTATTAGTCCGCTTTCTCAGTTTAAATCTTCAGTGCTATTCCTTGTGTTTTCCTTTCAGCTTTTCCATTGATTGAAATGTATCTATTTCCTGCCTCTATATTGCATTTACACTAAAAAATTTTTTTTTCTTTTTTAAATCTTAAATTTTAGTTCTCAGTGATCCGATGCATTTTCCGGGTGTGTGCACTGGCCCTGGACATTTGTAATGTTTTACGTTTTCAATGGACTTCAGTGAATTAAACCTCTACTTTCTGGATTTTAACTCCATATTGTATGGATTTTTACCAAACCCTTTTATACTAAAACCTTTTATATATATATATATATATATATATATATATATATATATATATATATATATATATATATATATATATATGTATATATATGTATATATATATGTGTTTGTGTGTGTGTGTGTGGGTGTGTGTGTGGGTGTGTGTGGATGTGTGTGTGCGTGTGTGTATATGTGTCTACACAGATATATATATATATATATATATATATATATATAGTGTACCAAATTAGTATATATTAGCGTGTACTAAAGATGATTTGACGAATAATCAAATCATACAGGGTATATACAGATTATAAAATCAACATTAATGTTGATATAAATAATGTCATCAGGGGGAATTTTAAATTGTCTAAGTGATACAATTGCAGACTGATATATATATATATATATATATATATATATATATATATATATATATATATACGTGTATGTATGTGTGTACAGATATATATCTATATCTATCTATCTATATATATATATATATATACGCGTATGTATGTGTGTACACACACACATATATATATATATATATATATATATATATATATATATAATGATAAACATATATATATCAATTGAGCCAGTGGGTGAGTTGAAACTCCCCAGAATTAAATTTCCACCGGCGGACAATTCGGAAGAATGGTGTATGCTTGATCATACAATAAGCAATGCATCACATAAAGAACTGGATAAAAAGAAGTATGATCAACGATTAGAAGAGTGCTGTAATGTTATATAGCGCATTTGCATTGCATATGGTGAGAAAGTGAAATCAACTAAACCACCCGTAAAAAAAACAGACGACAGCAGGAGATGGCATATCTTAGGAATAAGAAAAGACATCTGAAACGACAACTCCGCGTTTCAAATCCTTTTGAAAAAGTGGGTTTATTGAACATCTTGAAAGATCTCAAAGACATACAAAACGCTAAAGCAAGGCGGAACGTGCCAGGAAAAAAACGACTGAAGCGGAGAACAGAGCGCGAGCGGTTCATTCAAGGACCATATAAATATGTCCGAAATCTATTTGAACAACAAAAATCAGGAGTATTAAAAACTGAACAACATGTCTTAGAAACCCATCTAAGACACACATACTCAGACCACAACCGGCACATCCCGCTGGAAAAAAATAGCAAATTGATATGGCCAGAAATTCCTCAACTATCCCTTCAAATGCACCAAATCCCAGAGGGAATACGCAACATGATTGCAATGTATTTTGATGGGTTTCACATGCAGTTTACCACAAATGATTGCTCGAAAAACTGGATGAGACTTGATGTGGGAATTGCAATGGGATGTACTGTGTCGCCTATACTTTTTGTTTTAGCGATGCAAGTAATTCTCAAAGCAGCAGGAAACAAGTTACTCAGCATTATCGATGAAATGATGGTTTGGTTCAGAATGACTTTCAAGCCTAAGAAGTCCAGAAGCATCTCTCTTAGAAAAGGAGAAGTGCATGAAGATATCTATTTTTCAGTGGGTGGTCAGAAAATTCCTACATTCTCAGAGGAACCAATAAAAAGCCTGGGAAGATGATACGATAAAACCTTGAAAGACTCCAACCAGGTTAAAGTGACAATAAAAACCGTCGATAAGAGTCTAAAGCCGATCGAGCGCTGTCCACTTCAAGGTAAATACAAGGTATGGTGTTTTCAACAGTCTCATCCCAATTCTTTTATGGCCTCTTTTCATATATGAAGTAACTATGAGTACGGTTGAGGCAATCGAAGCGAAAATCAACAGATATACGAGGAAATGGCTAGGTTTGCCTCCAGGATTATCAAATGTTGCTCTATATAGCAAACAATCCAAACTAAAATTACCGCTCAGGTCTATTGCAGAGGAGTTCAAAGCAGGGAAAGTCAGATTCCAGATGATGTTAGACAATTCAAACGACACACTGTTGTAAAGTAACAAGAGCCGTTTAATTATCAAACGTCGTTTCCTTTAACTGTATTGAGCAGATAATTGGGCCTCACATCAGTGAGGGGGAGCGATACGCGAAGAAGCCGTAGAGAGGAAGGCCCCGAAACGGTGTGTATTCTCTCCTGATCACCCAATGTTATCTATAAGACGAAATTCCCCCAAACATGACTACATAAAGTTTTAAAAAATATGCGATGAAAACCCCCCAAAAGCACAATCCCATAAAGCTTAGATGAGGAAAGCCCTAGGAAGGCGCTTTATCTCTTGTTCACTTGCTTCATAGCGAGTTTCTACTACTGTTAGGTAGTATTTTTTAACCTCTATATATAATCTGATAAACATATATATATCAATATCAATATATATAGTAATATATATATACACCTTTGTGTATATATATATGTATATGTATATATATATTTACATATATATATACACACATATATATATATGTATATACATGTATATAGTGTGTTTATTATGCAAACGTTATTGATTACACATGTGTAAGCATGTTTCAGTGGACTCCTAATTCAGCGAGGACACTTTACCAGACAAAAAATTGATATGATACAGGTGTTAAGATTACATTGGGGTTTATGAGATATTTCGTTGTGATTTACATTCCATGGACAAATTAGGGTGTATACTTTTTGATTGTGAGCAGTAGAGTTTTTTTAAAAATGTTTCGTGGGGGAAGTGGGCATGTTGTTTCCTGTGTTTAATCTGTCATTAGCAGGTAGCTGTGAGATGTTTCTTTTATGTTGGCGGGTTTTTACGGCCGTGATTAAATATTTTCCATATACTAGGTTGTTTTTATGATTGGGTATCTTTATTAGCCATGATTTTAATTCCCTTTTGAATTTTGTGATTTTATTTATTTAGTTATTTATCTCGCGTTTTTTATTCATTTGGTTTTAGTTTTCTTGTTTTCAGAGTAGGCGTGAAGTGCTGTTTCCTGCGATTAAGTTAATTTATTACACTGGCGGCTCATTTTCTTGTTTTGATATAAAGTACTTTTATATTGCTACCTATATACTAAGTATGTTTTGTCTGTCCTTTCCTTACTACTTACGGATGTTTGAGATGGAACTGCTAGGTGACTAGTCTATGGTCCTTACCGTAAAATTATCTAAGTTGCTTTACGTTATTTTCTTCCATGATGAGGTGAGTGTCGTTATTGATTAAGGGTGTGTTGCTGTTTTGTGAGTATAGTTATTCATAATGCTGTATCGGGACCGCTTTGCATCCAAATTCCTTTTATCTTGGTTTATTTATAAATTAATTAACATATTGGGAATTTGGGGTTTTGAGTGTACATTTTAATTCATTTTTTTTTTAAGCGCGACCCGTTGACAATTTTAGTTAAACGTTTCTGGATGTTTAATTATTAAGTATGTAAAATGCACTCACTTTAATATAATTATGGACAAAATGAGTTGCTGCTCAATTAGTTTGGTAAAGTTTCCAACGTTTGATATGGGGATTTTCCTTACCTTAAAATTTGCTACGTTGCTTTATGTTAGCATAAAATGTTGCTTCAATGATTAGGTAGTGTCGTTATTAATTAGAGGTATGTTGGCTTATAGTTATTAATTAGTGGTGTATCGGGGCTACATTCTATGCAATTTCCTTTTACCTTAGTTCATTTATTGATTAATTAAGATGTTGGGAGTGAGAGGTAAGACTTGAGCATTACTTCTTTGGGGGGTCACTTTCAGTTTTTTTCATAGTTTATACAAAATTGCTTGCATTTTATAATCGATTCAAATTTTACACTTAATTGCTTATCTCAGTCCTCAAAACTAAGAATATAATCTTTCTCTGAGAAACATAGGTAACAAGATTAAGTTAGTGAACTACATGTTTTCGTCTTTCTACGAATTTTTCATTCAATCGAAAGGATTTTGTTTGTTGTGTTTAGCCTCCATTATTTATTGCTTATTTGCGACCATAGAATCTGATTTAGTCATTGCAGTGCGACCTATGTAGAATTTTCAGTTTCCGTTTTTTTTACGTTGCATATTTTAGCCTGGTATACCGCCGAGGTTGTGAGGCAATTGTGACTTAGTAGGGCATTCCTTAAGTATTTTACAGTTGCATGTCTTTCTATAATCACCATCATGAGAGTCAGTAGTTAGATTGTTTTCCCTTAATATTTTATTATTGTGCTTGTCTATAATTCACATCAAATTCTCCGTACAAGTTTAGCTGTGTTTTATGGAAGTTTTATTAAAGATTTTATATAGTGTACTGTTAGGTTGGAAATGATTATCTATAAGGTTACGCAATGTATTCCCAAGTTTCGTTTTACCAGTAGGTTGATACGAGGGGGTGAAACAACAATTTTCCATTCTCATTTATTAAATCTCGTTGTATCAATACAATTGCTATTGTATTTACTATCGGCTGTTGTATATTCGCTAATTTTAAGCACGTTGTCAAAAATATTTTTATCTGTTGAATATTTCCTCATTAGAGGCATGATTATTTATTCTACATTCGATTAGGTTATGTATGTGCTTAATGGTAGAGGATGGGTAATTGAAATGTGGGTGGATATATGTGAGGGGCTGTGTTTTCCTCAGTGTATGGTCTGTAGGAATTGGTAGCTATAACAAAGGTAACGCCCAGAAAGTGCACTTGTTTATGTTGCTAGTAATATTTGTAAAATTAACAGACTATATAACAGTTCTGCCCTGCACTGAGCACTCTTAAATAATCACGCAGGCTTCATTAGATTTACATCTAGAAAACCAACTGATACAACTTTTACAAACACACACCCACCCACACACACACACACACACACACACACACACACATATATATATATATATATATATATATACATATATATATATTAATATTTTACAACGCTGTATGTTTTATTTTAGACATTGGATGCTTGCATATACATACGTATACATGCATAGATATGTGTATGTGTATGTGTGTGTGTTCGACAGGTAAAAATCTAAATGTTTTTTTTTGTCAAATATGAACTACTTTTTAATGTATCAAATTGTTGATTAGTATTTATTATTCGCGTATCACTATCGTCTGTTAAATAAATAAAAAAAAACACCGTGGCATCATGGTCTTTTCGAAACCCGGATATATCTGCTATTTTCGTAGATTATTCCGAGAATTGAGAATGTTTAAAGGTAGTTGCAGACTCTCTCTCTCTCTCTCTCTCTCTCTATATATATATATATATATATATATATATATATATATAGAGAGAGAGAGAGAGAGAGAGAGAAAGAGAGAGATGTGTGTGTATACATGTACATATACATACACATATTTGTTTCATATATATTTTCTAAAAGAGACTTATCCACCGGGAGAAAAATCAGCACATAATCTGATGAATGTCTAACCTCATAATGTAGACCTTTATTTGGATTTGAAACCGGAGGTACTAATGCTCGTCTTATATTCTGTATGATACATACAAATAATTTATACGATAATTAAACTTCAGTTTTAATGGCAACTAACGCTAGATAAAACACATGCTTTACTTGTTTAATTTTAGTCAAATATGACGGAAGTACTAACTAACATACATATACACATATAAAAATTAACAATCTTACAGATTAACTGGAGAAGCTATCGACCGGAGAGATTTGTCAGCTCCTACACTGATGATTAGGAAAATATGAAACACTAGTAGGTGTAGAGAGTACTTAATACATACATATATGCATTCACACATAGAGATATGTATGTATAAATACATATAGATATGCGAATATATATATATACATATACATATATGTACACATATATATATAGAGAGAGAGAGAGAAAGAGAGAGAGAGCGATAAAAGGAACAAACCGTATTATGTGTTTATCAACGTTTCGTCTTTATTTCGAGACTTCCTCTGGATGGATGAGATTAAGAAACAAACACCAGTACAAAATATTTGAAAATAGCAATTCTCTAAGTGCATTATTCTCTCATTCATTGCAGCATAATCACACCTTTGACTTTAAACAAGCGAAAGTAGTTAAATTAATTTCAAATAAACCGCACCGGACACTTCTTAAATCTGCGCTAATCGCAAATTCAAACACAATTTAACAACGTGCAGGTTTCTATAACAGCGCCATTAATAAGTAAACTTTTATTAAAAGAACATCATTTAACTGTAGACACAGGTTAACCTTCTCACACCATTCAAACACCCCCTGTAATAATTGATGCATATAATCTCAATCAATAAATTACATAGAAAAAAAACACTTATTTCATCTAAGGCATGAAAATTGTTAAACAAAATGTTTTTACTAAAGGCTTTGAAAATAAAGGTATAAGATTCAATTTGAAATGTATTTATCTTTAAAGTGCATTTTTGTATATTTTACAAAATAAGGTATAAAAATCAAATTTAAATTACATCAAAAAATTACCTTAGATGTATTTTATGCAATGCAGATTTTGTTCAATTTAAAAACATTGTCTTTCATCTATATAACGGTATACGAGTAAATATAAAGTTTGCAATATTTTTTTTTTAAAGTGCAACAGAATGTACATTACATAAAATAAATCCAAGGTAATTTTTTGATTCAATTTAAATCAAATTTTTACACCTTATTTGTAAACTTTCTAAAAGTGGACTTTGAAGATAAATACATTTCAAACTGAATCTTGTACCTTTATTTTTAAAGCCTATAGAAAAAACATTTTGTTTAACAATTTTCATGCCTTGGATGAAATGCTTTTCTAACTTATATATATATATATATATATATATATATATATATATATATATATATATATATATATATATATATATATATATATATGTATATGTGTGTGTGTGGGGGGGGTGTATATGTGTCATTAACTATTTCCTCTTATTATCAGCTCTATCTCCTATTTGGTTTTATCGAGCTTTGTCATCAGGTTGAGATTACTTTATGAATATTAATTCTTTAATATTTATAATATACTTTAGTTTTACCATTGTGGATCATTTTGGTGAATTTAATTGTAATTTTTTTTTTTTTTATTATATATATATATATATATATATATATATATATATATATATATATATATATATATAGTGCAACACTTTGTTGAAATGCAAAGACTTACTTTTCTTTTTATAACTTTCGTTTATTATATTCTGACTATATATGTATGTATGTATGTATGTATGTATGTATGTATGTATGTATATATATATATATATATATATATATATATATATATAAAGTTAATGTCTTGAGGATGAAAAATAAAAAAATAAATATTTCAGCTCTACAAAGGTATTGTCCACTTTTTACCCCACTTTTTACTACTTATACCTAGATAGAGATACAAATATAAAGAAATAGAGAGAAAGAGAGAGAAAGAGATAGATAAGTTAACTAGAGATTAAAATTACATTTGTCTAGTACCATCAGTCTCACAGTTTTACTTGAATATCACTACTTATCAAAGCTAAATAACTACTCAAGTATAAGGGATTATGAATGTAAAATCATGGGATACCAATTACTCATTGTTTTGATTTCAATCGCGTTCATTTCTTCCTCTTCTCACACTTACAAGTTGGCAGTGTTTAACACGCACCTTAGTCTATTTACCATGCAACTTTTATATTTATTCCTGGATTATTCAAGATAGTCCGATGTGAAAGAGATGGATCGTTGAACAATTGCACTCAAATGTCAATAAAATCTCGCTTTTTCGCATAAGAATTAGTTTGATAAATAGACGGTAAGTTATTATTTCTACGCGTATTATTAATATGTAATGAAGGCAAAAATAAAATGAGAAATGAAAAAAAAAACGAATCTGTAGCAATAGAATTCCCATAATTTATCATATATATATATATATATATATACATAATTTATTGTGTATATATACATAATTTATAATATATATATATATATATATATATATATATATACATATATATGTATACGTACATATATATATATATATATATATATATATAATTTCAACCAAAGTTAATATGTGCGTATATATATATACATATATATATATATATATATATAAACACTCACATCGAAAATATATGTGTGTATATATAAATATATAAATATATATATATATATATATATATATATATATATACATGTACATATATATATATATTTATATACACAAAAGGAACAGTCAACTACTAGTTTATCTTTTCTGGGTATTACATTAGCTAATATTAAATGTTAAAGAAAACGCCTCTCAAAACAGACTCAAACTTCGAATGACGATGAAATTTCTCTTCATGATTTATGTATTTCTCATCCAACTCTCTCTCTCTCTCTCTTGTAAAATGAGTTTATTTCCAGCTGATTAATTTATTACAAATACAACACGTGAAAATCAGTAAGTAAGCGATAGTATAAGTCTGAGAACATTTTTGATACACCCCTTACAGCGCATTCAATTTACATCAGGGTATTATTTTTAGACTGACATGAAATCTATTAAATATTAGGGAAAGCATAATCGTAGAAAGGTATATATAAACCGTATCTGATACTAAAAACTCGGTATTATTCAAGTCCTTTTATAGAAAATTAATCAATACATTAATTAATATTTTAAAAATGAATTAAAAATATTTTCAAGCAGGGAAAATCCGTTTTATCTGATTCGTAGTACTAGCCCGATAAGAATTCCACTTCGTCAGTTTTTTTTTGTTTTTAAGGTTTTTTTTAATTACGATCTTTAAACAAACATATTTACTATCGATTTGAATAATTAATTCGGATCAATACTTGAAGACTTCTAAAACACTGAATAAAGAATGTACGGTGTTGACGAAAGTTTACAATTATATATAATCTAAGATCACATTTGCGAAGTTCTATTCTCATACAAGCAGACAAGCCCAGTTTATAAAATCAACAATATATTTTGTCATACAGGGGCGCGTACGAAATTAAGGGAGTTTATTAGAGCACGATAAAACAATGATACGTAACTGTTGTACGTTTAACTATAATTTAGTATATATATATACATATATATATGTATATATATATACATAGATATATATATATATATACATATGTATATGTATATATATATATATGTATATATATATAAAAGTGTAAGTGACTGTGTATCTGTTTATCTCTGTGTGTGTGTGTCTGTGTACATTTCCCTACGCAATAACTCTGTCGATTTTTAGTCTACACACTCGAAATTTGATATACAGGTTACTGAGATTTGGGAAAATCAATATGATCCAGAAATATTGCGATTAAGGGGGCAAAATTCAACAATTTGACCTTTGAGAACTCTACCAAACTCCTCCGAAAATTTTTGGTCTACACACTTGAAATTTTATATATATGTTCATTGGACATGGATCTAACTTGATAACTTGATTTGAGCCCAAAACAATAATTTTAAGGGGTCATAATAGGGGTCAAATTAAGCAAAAAATTGACCTCTGCGGTCTCTTCCAAATTACTCAGACAATTTATTGTCTAAATATTTGAAATTTTACATAAAGGGTATTCAGAAATAGGGCAAGCTTTTTCATCAGTTTGGGTCGAAAATTTTTAGTTACCAATATATAAATCTATGTATGTATGTATGTGTGCATGTCTGTCTAAAACTTTAAATAGAGGTGACGGATTTTACCAAGATCAGTATCGTTTTACGATACTGATCTTGGTAAAATCCGTCACCTTTAGATTTAGAACAATTTCGATCTTTCGTTTTAAAGTTCGAACTTTCATACGACAAATATCGAAAAATTGGCTAAAAACATTAATATGTTCCCCTTTAACTAGGCACTTTCCTACAGGGGGGAGGCACTTTTTTCCCCGATATTTTTTAAAGTTATTCTCTCCTTTAGATTGTCTAGCCTTAATTTTAAAAAATGTCGCTTCCGGTTTGGCGGTGGTCGTAACAGCATAAACGTTAGGTTTTACCCCGTCCTTTTCCTCCTTTGCCTTCCTACTACCACTTTTTTTTTGTCTCAACATACACATCCAAACACCCGGGCAAGGCCGGGCTGAAATGCTAGTACTAAATAATTTTATAAAATCAACAGTTCGATAAACAGGGGCGCGTTCAAAATGAATATTTCTGATTTGAGCCAATTGATTCACTGATACTGATGTTCAGATTTTTAACTTGAAGTGAACCATAATTTACAGACATTTTTATAAACAACAATAGATTCTCTAGAGTAAAATGCAGACGATCATTTATGGTGGACTTAGTTATGTGGGGATGCATGTGCAGTACCATCAGACGCAGTGCGGGGGGATCCCTTACTAGAGCAAACAACCAATCAACGTAATTGATTTCTATGACAATAAAACTATGGGAGAGTGAGACAATGGTTGATTCTTGTTTAATTAAGGGGAACATTGCATATCCCTTTTGGTACACACACACGCACACACATACACACATACACACGAATCTCTCTCTCTCTCTCTCTCTCTCTCTCTCTAGATATATATATATATATATATATATATATGTATGCATGTTTGTGTGTTTTGTAAAGATTCCACTTCTGTGAATAGTTTCTATTCTTTATGTATATCATAATGTATGAATGTATGCATGCATACGGCACGATTATGGCAGCACACCGGTTCGCGAAATATCAGCTAATATAGGCAACAATGAGCATGTTGAATCCAAGATGGCTGCACCTTTTGAGAAGGCTAGGTGGTGTATGTACCGCGCTCAATCGTAGAAATTTCCAGGTTGGTATCTGGGGGCGCGTTTAACTCACTGGGGGAGATGCATTTCCGAATAAAGACAGAAAGCAACAGAAAACTACCGTTTTTACTTGTCTTCTCAACATTGTCATGCCTCTTCAAGTTGGAGAGCCGTTGACAGAGACGATCCGGCTGATGATGGTGATGTATACCAATATTTATTTTGAATCAGAAGCTACATATCTGTTAAGGTATATTAGTATAAGATACATGACGGTATAATCGGTACATCTCGACGTGAGTTGTTTTGGTTGTTTAACCATTTGACATATTACATCGTTATGCATTTTTCTCTTTAAAAAAACATCCAAGCAACCCTGATAAGTCCGCAGAGGAAATATCTTATACTGATATAAAAAACATACTGACTACTCACTCTACAGGAGACAGATGTGTAGAAAATGCCGGTATCTTTATTTTACGAAATTATAATTGCTGAATAAAAAGTACTCTTTGAAAAACACATTAACAGGTTTAATTACAAAATCTATAGTAAAAACTGTTGTAATGCTCTAAATTTTCAATATAAATACAATGTTTTCAAATGATAGCTATACATTAATTGTCGGAAATGATAATTATTATTAATATGGTTTCATCCTATTAAGAAGTAAACACTTATCTTTTATGGACTGTTATATCCTAGTAAACCTATGGCTAAATTTTTAAATTATCTTCTTTTATATCTGTGTACTTGAATAAAATAAGAGCAAGACAAAATATATAAAGCTCACTTAATTTTTTTCTGCAAATCCCTCGATTTACATATATATATGAAGATTAATACACGATGTCATAAGAATCAGTCGGGAAGAACCAATATCTGCATTATAAAAAGGAAAATATTAAAAACATATAGAGAGCCCTGGTATATATATATATATATATATATATATATATATATATATATATCAGCTGAAAAATAAGCTAGAGTGAAGGAGTTACCTCCATTGCATTTAGAAGCTAAATGCTTCTCATAACTAGAGAATTACCTCAGAATGCAAAATATAGGGATAAAACTCAATCTAAATGAACAATATATGCACTATAAAAAGGGAAAACATATTAAATATATAGAGAGTCCTGGTATATATATATATATATATATATATATATATATATATATATATATATATATATATATATATATATATATATATAGGAACAATGGTATTACGGTATAAAATGGGAATACGATAATAATACACTATTTTATAAATAGTACTCAAAAGTAGGTTCAACATATTTCGCTCAATCGGTAGGGTACTATATATGTAAGTAATATTACCAAAAAATATAGTTCACCATGTGAAAATGGCGATCACAAAAAAGAGCAAACAATAAACATGGAAAAAATATGAGAAAAAAGAAGAGAAAAAAGACAAAAAAAGAGAATATAGGAACAGAAAAAAAGGGCACCGAAATGAATATATAAAAAGATAAAATTAGATTAAAAAAAAAACGATCGAAATTTGAAGCAAAATAGGATTAGAAAAATGTTCAAAAAGTGATCGTAGTATGTTAAACAATAATAGAACATGGTATAATGAATAAAAAATAAAAAGACACAAAATATATCGAAGTCTTTAGGTTAGGGTTCCAGAAAGCGAAGAATTTATCAACTTTTAAAAATCAAATAATATATATATATATATATATATATATATATATATATATATATATATATATATATATATACATATACACACACACACACATATATATAGGTGTGTGTGTATATATATATATATATATATATATATATATATATATATATATATATATATATATATATATGTATACAATATTTATTATGCCATTTTACATACATATTTCAAAGTCGTTGCATTGGTTTCGTTACGCCTAATCAAACATAAGGGGTTGGAAAAAAACAGCGTAAGTTCGTTAGCGACAATTAAAAACTGGTTTTAATTGTCGCTGACGAACTTACGCTGTTTTTTCCAACCTCTTATGGTTGAGTCGGCGTAACGAAACCAATGATCCGGTTTTGAAATATGTATATATGTAGCGTCATTATAAATATTGTATCTTCAGCTCTCACATCCACGATCGAGCACTTTATTGGATTTTTTCATCACCTACTGACACGCTCTCTCTCTCTCTCTCTCTCTCTCTCTCTCTATATATATATATATATATATATATATATATATATATATATATATATAAGTACGACGAGACTATTGTTCATAATAATACGCTCGATAATTTATAAAGGTTAATTTTAAAGATTTACAGCATTTTCAGGAAAAATGCATTTGATTAAACACGTCTGTATAAGTATCTATTATCTCACAACATTCTGGCCTTAATAGAGGGGAGACTAAAACTTTGGTTTATGGTGTTAATTCGTCTAAAATAGATACCGCCAAAAATGGCCGAAAAAGTTGTTGTTGTTTTTTAAAACGAAATTACATTTATCAAAATCAATTATTTCTGAGTAAATTTTTTTTTTCCAGAAAGATAAAACCCTGAATTTTTTCATATAGAAAGCAGAATAATGTAAAACTTTTTCTCCTATTTTTAATTAAATTTTAAATATTTAATTTTCCCCAAAAGTTAATAATTGACATTTTTGTCTTGCACAAAAAAACGTATATACACAGTTAATAAAAAGCTTTTTGAAACAATTAATTCGTTTATTTGTCGTGTAACTAAGATTTAGGGTAATTTTCTATGAGAACATGTAAAAATATTATGATGTAAGTACCTGGATTTCAAATAATTTCACTTATTCATATAGGCAACCAGTTACTTCGCGTCGATTTGATTACAATGGTTATATTTGTACTTGATAAAAAGCACACTTCGGAAGAACAAACAGGCCCAAAAAACTTATTTTTAAGTAACGAATATTTCAATGTATTATTAATGCTGAGGCTGGCCAGTACCGGATTGGTGACCATTTGTATGAAAACTCAAAAGCGGGATAATTAAACACAATCGAAGTTCTGATATTCAGACGTCAAAATAAGGTATGCAAACAAGTTTTTTTTTAATCTATGATCCCGTCCCTTACAACAACACAATATGTTTTGTTCAGTTTCAGATGATTATTTTAAGCATATTTGGAACCCCCTTTAAAACAAGGGGGTGTGTAAGCAAAAAATATATATATAAATATTGTTTATGAAAAATAAGTACAGTGTTATAAACTTCATTTTTCTCTTAATAATCGCTGGAAAAAGTCCTATTGATTGGATAATGACCTGATTTTTGGTAGATTTTTAAAAAAGACGGTCCGTCAAAAAGTACTTACCTGCCCTCCCCCAGTTTTGGCTGTGCCTAAAAGATAATAACAAGAGGAGACATGACTCCAAATATTTCTCATATGTCATATTTCCTCTCTTTGGGAAATAAGGTACAATTACAAATATCTTCAGTGTCATATAATCCTTAGAAACTGTGAATTTACTTCATGCATAAAAAGACACAAAGAAGGAAGATATAACAGATGAGAAATATTTGGAATCAAACCTCCTCTTGCTGTTATTTCAGATCATGTGAAACCGCAGAAATGAATTTAATCTTCCCTCTGTTCAGACCAGGAATTAAGGAAAATATCAGATACTTTGTAATTTATATGCAAAGCTAGAGAAACAAATGCCTATGATTAAAACATTTTATGGTTGCAAAAAGATGCCAAAAAAGGCTCTAGGTGATAGATAAACTCCTTAATGTACAATTTTAAAAATAAAGGTCACATAGACAACTACATAATTCAGGTCATTAACTATCCAAGAATATTTCTTTTGTTAAATCCTAATCAATAGTTCTTGAGATTTGGAACTCATCAAATTGCCAAAAATTATACTGTCTTTACATATACATAGAAATTCGTATTCCTGCCTGTGTGGTTGTTTGTTTGTTCACAATTTGATTACTATACACAAAATGTCCGTTACTTTATTATGTCATTCGTTTGTATATATAGTATGATTTATTGCAAAATATACGGTTAAGAAGTTTGCATATTACCTTAAGGAAAATCGATTTGATTAAATAGCGGTATCCCAGTTATTGTTTATAGTGAGAGAATTGTTTTACGTCTTCTATTTAAGTTGTTGTTTAAATGTGGTTTATATTGAAAACATATTTAATTTCATCGACATCGATTATTTTGTAACTCTGTTTAAGTTATTTCCCCTGGGTGCCAACTTTTTTGTTTCTTTTTTTTTTTTTTTTGCATTTTTCTTTTTCGGCGGATATTACAACTGAAAACAAGTCACACAAACTTTGAACCATTATTTTTGGAATTATTTTAAATTAACCTGATTTCGCAATTAACGTTTTGGTCCAGTAGATTTTTATTTTAAAACAAGCAAACCATCCAATTCAACTACGATTCGTTATTTAAAACAAAAACAAAAAGAAAGGCTTTCATTTACATTTTTTTACCAGTTTTTTCTTCACATTTTTTGACATCGTAAATGTTAATTTTGTTTTCTGTTAATAACACAATGAGTCATAACTCATCATTTTTATGAGAAAAAACTTGTATTTCAGTAAACACAAATTCTATCTTGTTATTTTGAAATTATTCAGCTTGTATGCGTTGCAACAGAAAGCACAGCTCCTTCTAGTATAAAAGAAATTCGCTTAAACTGGCATATAGTAATAAAAAGTGCTACATATCTTGAAAATACCTTCTCTTCGCATCCTTTCTGCCGAAATATCTGGTGCAAAGTGTGTCACTTACTTGTTTTTGAAGGGCGATAACATTTTCGCGTTTTCATTCCTTACTTTCATTTTTAAAAATTATGTTGGGGTAACGATGGAGTCGACATATAATAATGAAACCCTGTTCAATACCCTTAGTATAATAGGTGTGCTCAAACCGAACTTCATGTCGACCCTGGCAACGCTGGGTATCCATGCTGTATATATATATATACATATATATATATATATATACATATATATATATATATATATATATATATATATATAGAGAGAGAGAGAGAGAGAGAGAGAGAGAGAGACTATCCACACCTCTATTGAATCTTATTTACATACCATTTGACGGAGCATTCTGATATTAAATTCCTATACCGAAAAGGACCTGATATTTTCATTGAAAATTTTGTTTTCTATAAGCTTTATATTCTTTAATCTTCGCTAGTTTCTATTAAATAACTGGCTGAAATATGAGAGTAAAAAATTGTAAACTGAATAGCTGGTAGAGTAGCGCAATTTGCAATAAGCCTAACGAATTCAACCAATAAAAACGCTAACCATTTTTTTTTAATTATTGTTATATTGCGGGATATCTATAACAAAAGGGTTTGTTTTATCTCTCCCTCTCTCTCTCTCTCTCTCTCTCTCTCTCTATATATATATATATATATATATATATATATATATATATATATATGTGTGTGTGTGTGTATGTATGTATGTATGTATGTATGTATCTATATGTACATATACATATGTATATATGTCTATATATGTCTATATATATATATATATATATATATATATATATATATAGACATATATATATATATATATATATATATATATATATATATATATGTACTAGTGGCCTGTGAAGACCATAAGGGAGACAATCAAGCCAAACGAGTCCTAAGACAAAAATCATACCAAAGCAGCAAAACTAAAGCTTGTTAGCTATGGTCTCTCTCTCTTTCTCTTTCTCTCTTTCTCTCTTTATATATACATATATACATATATATATATATATATACATATATATATATATATATATATATATATATATATATATATATATATATATATATATATATATATGTGTGTGTGTGTGTGGTTTCGACCCATAGACCCGAAGATGTGAGTATTTCCATATTCAATTTGCCGACCAGTATGTTTATATCTCTCTATATATAGCACTTTTGGGCCATTTAATAAGTAAAATATCCTGGCAACTACTAAGCAGAATTTAACAAATGATGGCTCGTTGGAAAACTAATGACCTGAATTGTGTAGTAGGTTTATAACATTTGCCCTTAAGGTCGAACATTACTGTTTCAAGAAGTGGGGGATCACTTCTCTATGTGGATTTTTTTTCTAAAATACTCCCCCACTTTATGACCACCTTGGCTATAAATGGATGTTCAATTTACGATAAATTAATATAGAAAAATTATCCCGCCTACTTCTAAAGACTATCATTTACTCATATCTTACAAACAACTGGTTTCCTGCGGTTTTTACTCTTATTTCTGTTTTAGCAGTCTCCAAAACATATAATAGTTGTAATTTTAAAGGATTTTCCTTGGAGAGAAATATATACTATCTTCATCAATAATTAATCAGAGTCATTTGCTTTCCTACGTTCGCATACTAATATATAAAAATCTAATATTCCCCAAAACCTCTGTCCTTGATGGAGGGGATACTAAAATTGCTGCTATGGTTACAAATGATGTGAACTAGTAACAAGAGGAGACTTGAATCCAAATAATCATCATAGGTTATATCTCTACTCTGGTTTTCATACATGAAGTAAATTTCACAGGAGATAAGTCTTGCTGCTATTTCAGCTCATTTGTACAAGTTTTAATTACCCCTTCTATCAGAGGTTGAGGTTTGGATATATATATATATATATATATATATATATATATATATATATATATATATATACACTCATATATATACAGATATATATATATATACATATATATATATATACATATATATATATATATATATATATATATATATATATATATATATATACATATATATACACGTAGCCAAATTAGATATCGTAATGCTCGTATCTTTGGTACTATGAAATGAAGCTATATGAAATTTTGCATTAGATGCTTTTCTATAGTTTAAACTTTATGACAATTGATTACAAAGAAGCTATATTTTCAAACCATTAAACTGTGCTCAAAGTTGCCTACATTTGTATATATTGTGTCCTTTGGCGCAGCTTCAGATTTGGTCCTTCGATCCCCTCCTCAGTGGACTTGACAAGTCACTAATATATGTGTGTGCATGTATAAATATACATGATTATATAATCATATATGTACATGAATATATATACACAGATAGATAGATAGATATGTATATACCTACACATATACACACACATATACACAAACGCATATATATATATATATATATATATATATATACATATATATATACATATATATGTATATATATAATATATTATTTTTTTTTTCTGTATTTTAGCCGTCCTTCTCTTTGGTTCACGAAAATGTATCGATACTTCTTTTGTGAACATGACGGGAGACCACATTAAGTATATATTAAAGAAATCTTATTAAATACATGAAGGCAATATGGTTTTTGTGCTTTAAAACCCTTCATCACGTTAAAGTTACTATTATATTATCATACGTGGATTGTAACGTACACGCACACACACACACACACACATATATATATATTTAAAGGAGATTAGAACAATAGTCTAAAGAGCAGAGTGTATTTTAATGTAATAGTGAAATTTCTAGTTTAATTAAAATACAGGAAAGAAAAAGTGCTCGTTGTAATTTAGATATATAATAAGCTCGATAGGTAAATTATCAATCACATTACTATATATATATATATATATATATATATATATATATATATATATATATATATCAAATACGTCTTTGACGAATCCTCGCGAGATTGAAACACAGGCACTTCTATGTTACTTAATTGTCATGTATATCTTTTATAATTTATTATCTGGCCTTATTCAGTATTGAGCACTGTTGCATAACCCACTGAAAATTGAGACAATACATATATCTTCTTATATAATCTATGTAGAATATACATATATAATGTGGGTGTGCGTTTTTAAATTGTTTAAGG
Source organism: Euprymna scolopes (assembly GCF_053919585.1). Classification (NCBI taxonomy): domain Eukaryota; kingdom Metazoa; phylum Mollusca; class Cephalopoda; order Sepiida; family Sepiolidae; genus Euprymna; species Euprymna scolopes. Next base: position 45,857,854 of record NC_136515.1, on the reverse strand, counting down.
TGGGGGTTAACGACTAAACGGTTAACACGGTTTACAACAACATGCTTTCGAAATTGTATGTGTGTCAACGCAGGTGCCGTATTTTTCTCTGCATCGACGTTCCAAATTATTGCGGGTGTGTTGTGTAGTAACGGCTCAGTTTGTTTCCCTGATCCCTTAGTTGTGCCCGAAACGGCCTGGCCACGCCCCATTTCCACTGCCATGATTGGCATTCAACTGACATCGCTCCGCCCACGGCAGCAGGTTGCCGACCGATGGCCGCTAGAACATTAAAATGCCGGTGGGGGCGATGAATAAAAAATAGGGGATTTTTGAAGATGATAAAGGAGTTTGTCAGAGGGCACATTTTAAATAATGCTAAATAATATAGATAGAACAGCAAAGCTAAGGCAGTTGAAAATATAAATGCATAGGTCATAAAAGCATGGATTAGTGATTTTTTAAAAATCTGTTTTCATATTCGTGATAGATAGATAAAAAAAATATCGAGGAATATATATACAGAGAGAAAGAGGAAAATATTTAGAGTTATAAGCATGGAGTAAGAAAAATAGATCAATAAAAAGATACATAGAAACATAAATATATTGATAGATGAACAGAGAGACGAGGAGGATGTGATTTATTAATTAAGATAGATATATGCTCATGAGAAAACGTTACGTAAAATATTTAACTGAGACGCGATAAGGAAATAAAGGCAACTGAAATCAAACGAGAATGACGATTATTAAAGACTGAAAAGAGAAACAATAACTACTTTGACAGATAGGTATATATTTCAAGAGAGTAAAAGAGAAGGGAGATTGTGGAACAAAACGACAAAAATAATATAGGCACCATCATCAACGAACATACATAAACAGAAATACACACACTCACACGCGCATATATATATATATATATATATATATATATATATATATATATATATATATATGTATGTATATGTATATATACAAAAGTATATACATTTATACATATATATATACACACATAAATATATAGGAATTAATTGTTACTTGTGTGATTATGTGTGTGTGTGTGCGTGTGTGTGTGTATATATATATATATATATATATATATATATATATATATATATATATATTATTTAAGATTGGGTTCGAACCTTACGACGGGCAGTAAACATCACTTCCTATATAGAGATTTGGATAAGCTTGAGAAGCTATTTTTTGTGTATTATTTTAATTGTTATTATTTAAAACATATAGTATAATATATATATATATATATATATATATATATATATAGTAATAAAATGTATATGGTAATAAAGCTAGCTTAAGTAGCTTAATCGCCACATATATTTTATTACTTACTAACTAGCTCTACCTACGTATTGAGCAGTATTGAGAAGTAAATACATAAATTTATGCACAAATTTATACTTTCGTATATTAATTTTATGTAAATGAAGTAGTTATATATATGTATATATATACATATATATGTATCTGTATATATATATATATATATATGTATATACATTTTCATATATAGACATATGTATATATGTCTATATATTTTCATATATAGACATATGTATATATGTATATACATTAATATATATACATATGTGTTTATATATATATATATATATATATATATATATATATATATATATATATATATATATATATATATATATATATGGGGAGGTGTTTACAGTTTATGGCTAGCTTATGTGTTGGAAAAATCCACAAGCCCACACACATGTTCTTCTTCTTTGAGTACGAAGGTGCGTGGACGGACACATGCGGGTTTAATTTTCATATTTATTTATTTTATTGCCGATATTTTTTGTTTGCTAGTACCTTCACCCAAAGTACTCACTCATTCCTCACAATGTTTAGTAGAAAGAATACGAAACTCTCAAACCCTCTATTCTTTCAGAAAAGAAGGATTTTACATATATTTTCTAATCCTCTACGTAAATAAGAATTAAATGGAGAAAGGCGTTAATCATGCCGATATTTTTCATATTAATTACACACGGTCGCACAAATATATATATATATATATATATATATATATATATATATATATATATGTATGTGCGCGCGTGTGTGTGTGTGTTTCTGTGTGGCTTTTCGTTGTATGTCTATGTGTATGTCTGGCGGTGTGAATATGTAGCGCGGGTATAGTTGTAAGTTCAATGATGTTAATCTAATAAAGCTCTATTTTTATGGGATATTATTTGAGAACGTGCAAAATATCTGTTTTATTTTATTTTCTTTATGCAAACAGTTTTCTACGTATACGCACACATGTTACAGTTTTCTATGTATATACACACATGTTACAGGTTTGTATTTAAATTTCAGCTATCTTCTTGTTTTAGTTTCATGTGTACCTACCTGATTTATTGAAAAATTGTTAAAAACATTTGTTTGAAATACATTTTTACTAAACAGTGTCTGCACGTATGAATATAAAATGCTTGATGAATAAAATTTAAACTAGCACATATAAAACTAATCAACAGAAAAAAAAAACATTTTTGTCAATTTAATCCATGGCTCAATTTTTTTGACAATAGTTTTGATTAAATTTACTTGGAAGTTTAGTGAGTCAATCGTATTCTATTTTATATCATTTATATGATAACACACACCCACACACACACATACACAAACACACACACACACAGCTTATTAACTCACGTTTATCCCTAGCAGACAAATCGTCTCTTGGAACTAAGTGCTAATATGGGGTACCGTGCCTAGGAAAAATCGGTGCACATTCCACTAAAACATTGGTTAAACAGGTACAAAGATGAAACTGCAATTGTTACATGAGAGGTATGTCCCTTTCTCATGCTAGTAAGAAGACATACTAGATAAGTTAAAATGATATTAGGAAGAGACTAGAATCGAACCCTGTAGGCATATGTTAAAGATAATAAATCATGGAATTTTAGAAATATAGTCCATTGTTAATTCTATTAGAAATAGTTAATTATTGTTTATGTCGGTAAAATATGTCAGTTTAATGAATGCACAATGCGAGTTAAAATATGTTATTTATAAACAGTTTAGAATTAGAATTTAGGATTCTTTGTTTGTAGAAAGTGAATTTGGACAAAGATTTGTAAATCCACGTGAAGTAGTCACGTTGGTAAACACACTTCGGACGTCATAAACAAAAGATATCTCTTAATATAGTAATCTGAGAATTCGAAGTTATGGAGTTGATGAGTTGATGAGGATCAGGTATTCAGAGCAGATCACACACGGTGATAGTTAGTTGGAAAGGAGAGAAAATAGACTATGGAAATCAAAATTTGAATTTCTCATATCACCGATCAGCGGAGTGAAGAATAAATGAACCAACTATGTTTGTAACTGTTGTCTTGTGTCCTCATTCCTTACAACCAAAAGGTAAATGTGTTTTATCATCATCTGGTAAGCACTCTTGTACAACCCTTCCAAGTATTATGAATAACTCCACCACCATCAAAAATGTATCCCCTCTCCTCTATATGTGTTAACAATAATCATCATAGTCTGTTATACATGTCTTCCTCATTATCATTGTCATCTGTTCTGAGTCCCCGTTATATATATATACCTATAGGTTAGGTAACAGAATGATGAGACAGGGGCTGGAGATTAGTTGAAACAGTGGGGCCTAACTATATATATATATATATATATATATATATATATATATATATATATATATATATATATAAAAATATCGTCGGATTATGTAGGTGCTAAATATGCGATGGGTAAAAGTTAGTATATTTTTTCTTCCGGGAATTTAATCTGCATTCTTTATTTTTATTTTTGTATTTTTTTATTCAAAACTTCTTTAGACTATATATATATATATATATATATATATATATATATATATATATATATATATATATATATATATATAAGGATTAGTAGTTAATAAAAGATGTAAAAAATACTTTGGAAAAAGAGTTTAAAAATATTTAATTTTAAAAAGGAAATACTAAATAAATGGTAGAAGTACTTTTCTTCTCATCAGAGGGTAGGATAAAGAAAAATGCGGGATCGGATTTGCTTGCAAAAGTATTAAATGAAACTATAAGTAAGTCATTGATCTTACTTGATAACAAAAAGTGAAGCAGAGGGAATAGGGTGAATAAAACAGCGATTTCACGTGAATTGATAGTTTGGTGAAGGGTAAAATTTCCAATGACGGTAAAATCCAAAGATGCAGCATCCAAGAAAGTTAGTAAAACTTCCATTCACACAAGTAAAATCCAAGAGAACCCCGTAATTGGAAGATGATCCAAAGTAATCCAAAAGACAGTAATCCGTGGAATGATTCACAAATAGGTACAAGGAAAAGGGAAAAATTCCAATATATTATTAAAAGAAAGATAAAATGTGCGTAAAAAAGAAATGGAACAAGTATACGGATCGACTGTCGAGGAAAGATTTTATATATATATATATATATATATATATATATATATATATATATATAAATACATATATACATATATATATATATATATATATATAGAGAGAGAGAGAGAGAGAGAGAGAGAGAGAGACTATCCACACCTCTATTGAATCTTATTTACATACTATTTGACGGAGCATTCTGATATTAAATTCCTATACCGAAAAGGACCTGATATTTTCATTGAAAATTTTGTTTTCTATAAGCTTTATATTCTTTAATCTTCGCTAGTTTCTATTAAATAACTGGCTGAAATATGAGAGTAAAAAATTGTAAACTGAATAGCTGGTAGCGTAGCGCAATTTGCAATAAGCCTAACGAATTCAACCAATAAAAACGCTAACCATTTTTTTTTTTAATTATTGTTATATTGCGGGATATCTATAACAAAAGGGTTTGTTGTATATCTATCTATCTATCTATCTATATATATATATATATATATGTGTGTGTATATATGTATGGATGTATGTATATATATGTACATATACATATCTATATGTATGTATGTATATATATATATATATATATATATATATATATATATATGTATACATAAAGCGAGAGACCAGTACCTGCATTAAGCTGGTCTGCAGTATAATTTGTTGATTGCTATCTTGCTCTTGCTTGTTGCTGGATCTCAACATTTTGGACCGAGAGAGAGGCTTAGCTGTCGTACAAAGCTAAGACTCTGTAACATAATCTTTGTACATATACTCCCTCAGGCATTTGCGCTCATGGATTTTAAATGTCTGAGGGTGTGGCACTCGTCTGACAAGACGTTGCAATTATCATATACATCATATATACATATCTATATGTATATATACATATATATATATATATATATATATATACGTATCTATATGTATACGTACATATATATATACGTATATTACTACTTACCTGCGCCCTATGTACTGTTCCTAACTTTATCTTCATATGTATATGTACATTAAAAAGTTAGACTCGTGTCCAAACATTGGCTGAATATTTTAGTAGAGACCGCAAAGGTTTATTCTTTTTTACGATAAAAAAATTGTCTATGTCTGAATACTCTTTATGTAAAATTACAAAGGTTTAGACCAAAAATTGGCTTAGTCATTTGGCAGAGACCACAAAAGTCTTTTTTTTTAATAAGACCCCATTTTCCTCCTTTACATTTATTTTTTTAGAATCGAATTAAATTTTAAAAGTTTGATCCATGTCCAAGTAACCTACATCTATGATTTTAAGTGTTTAAATCCTAAATTGGCGAGGGTGTTTGGTAGAGTTTTCGTTGAACTTTGAGCCCTTGACAACCCAATTTCTAGCCGGAGACAATTTAAAATGATTTCACAAATCTTAGTACCCTTTATCTCAAATGTCACCTCTGTAGACTTAAAATTGACAGAGTAATTTGGTAGAGAAATATGCATACAGACCCACACACAGACAATTAAACTTTTATAGATATATACCTTGATTTGGAATCGTGCATGTTTATATACATATCTTTATTACTTATTAGAGTTCGATGTATATATATGTACATATAATAAATAAAAAATAAAAATACGAAATACGGGTTATAACGGAGAACTATCTTTACATAACACCGAAAGATGGAGGATGTGACGAAGCATCGCTGTGGAAATCTTTTTACCCGAATACGATGTCCAGCATGTTAAAAATATTACATTTGTTGTAAATATCTAATGGATAAACATCTGAAGAAGTTGGTGGGGACAGCATATTTTTACGGAAACATAAATCGTAAAATTGCCAACTCATTAATGAAACAGCTGTAATGGAAAAATCCAGGAAATAAAAGAAGGTTTTAAAAAATAAAGCATGAGTCTTTGAATTTTCAACACAATTTTGCACTATATATATATATATATATATATATATATATATATATATATATATATATATATATATATATATATATAGTGATGATCATATTTATTGGCACGGTAAAATAAAAGTTAAATTTTGTCTAATAAATTCTAAAAAAGGGATTAAATTAAAGAAAATAACAAAGTATATTATGTATTTTTAACTGGCCTTTCCGATGCAGCAATCGGATTTTAGAAAAAATAAATAACAAAGGAACAACAAACATAATTGCAAAAAACCCTTGTTCAAAATTATTGGCACGGCTTTGTTTTTCTTTTAGTATCAGTATAATATCAATCAATTTCCGGTTTACGTGCTTTCTGAACTTTTTTATAGCCATATTATGCTTGTTTAACGCTAATTCAGTGAATAATGTTTTTCAGATAATTTTTAGATAGCGATTTATTTAAACTATTATAAGTGACTAAATTATAATTTTCAATCGCCATGGTTAAAACTAAGGAACACAGCGAAGACGTCAGGAAGCTTGTTGTAGCATGCCATACCAATGGGGAGGGCTATTATAAGATTTCAAAGAAGCTAAACCTTCCCAAATCCACTGTTAGAGCCATAATAAACAAGTTCAAATCGCAAGGCAACGTTATGAGTTTAGAGGGTAGAGGGAGAAAAAGGATTCTTTCCCCAAGAGATGAACGGAAAATTGTTCGACAAGTAAAACAAAACCCAAGGATCTCTGTTGGGGAGATTGTTGATGAACAGAGCACCTCTGGAGTGAATGTATCTCGACATACAGTTGGTAGAGTTTTGAAGAGAGCTGGTTTAAAAGCATGTCGTCCGAGAAAGACTCCCTTATTGAAGCCTATGCACCTGAAAGCAAGGCTAGCCTTTGCAAAACGTCATATTGATAAAGATGTTGCATTCTGGAAACGTGTTCTATGGACTGACGAAACGAAAATAGAGTTATTTGGCCATAATAAAGTGTCTTATATTTACAGAAAATCTGGCGAACCTTTCCTGCCTAAGAACACCATACCCACAGTGAAGCACGGTGGAGGCAGTTTGATGTTTTGGGGATCCTTTGCTGCCTCTGGACCAGGGCGACTTGTTAAGGTCACAGGTAGTATATAAAAGGAAGATTATGTTAAAATATTGGATGAACACCTGAAAGACTCTGCTAAAGAGCTCTCACTTGGTCGTCGTTGGTGGTTCATGCAAGATAATGACCCAAAGCATTCGGCTAAACTGACTAAGAAATGGCTTGAGGACAATCATATTAATGTTTTGGAGTGCCCATCACAAAGCCCAGACCTTAATCCAATTGAAAATTTATGAAGAACATTAAAATTGAGGGTAATGCAAAGGAAGCCTAAGAATCTTATTCAATTGGAGGATTATTGTCAGGAAGAGTGGGCTAAAATTACTACTGAAGAGTACAACAACTTGGTTGTAAACTATGAAAAGCGACTGAGGAAGGTAATCAAGGCCAAAGGCTAGACAATTGATTATTAAATAAATCGTGCCAATAATTTTGAACAAGGTTTGTTTGCAATTATGTTTGTTGTTCCTTTGTTATTTATTTTTTCTAAAATCCGATTGCTGCATCGGAAAGGCCAGTTAAAAATACATAATATACTTTGTTATTTTCTTTAATTTAATCCCTTTTTTAGAATTTATTAGACAAAATTTAACTTTTATTTTACCGTGCCAATAAATATGATCATCACTGTATATATATATATATATATATATATATATATATATATATATATATATATATATATATATATATATATATATATAATACAGAAAATAAACGAAGGTTATAAAAAATAAAGCATGTGTCTTGGAATTTTCAACACAATTTTGCACTATATATATATATATATATATATATATATATATATATATATATATATATATATATATAAATTAATCTACTCTGATAAGCCATAGAAGACGAAATACTATATATATATATATATATATATATATATATATATATATAAATATATATATATATATATACTTGTTTAAATTGTGCAATCGTGGCTAGCTTAATGCGTCCTATGTAGCAGAGTAGACAGGTTGTATATACAAAGGCAATTCATAACTGTAAACATAATTCTATTTTTAATAATTTCTGACAGAATGTTGATATTCGTTTCAATTCCTGTCTAACTTAATCATCAAAACATAAGTCTTAACATAATAAATTATATTTCTGGTGAATCATGACAATCGAACGCTCTATAACATAATTATGTGTACACCAACGGAGTACAGAGAGGGGGGAAAGAATAGGGTAAGATGAAGTAGTGAGAGGGAAAGTTAGGTGATATGTGAAAGAGAAGAAAGCAAATCATATGGAACTTGTAAGTAATGCATTGTCGCGTCTGTATATGCGTGCGTTATTTCATTTGCGATACTCAACAACTCAACGATTTAGGTTTCATTTCAATGATTGTAGGCATCGATGAGATTAGATGGCAACGCAACTACTTGTGTAATGGCGAAAGCGTTGAGATAATTACAAACAATTTATAGCAGTTGCTTTTATCGCAGCAAGTTTGTGTTCGAAGCGTAAGATCCTTGCGTTCAGAAGGTATAGAACGTTTCGCGTTATTTGGAGTAGTCGGACATTTGTTCTCACCTTGAAGGACACATGAAAAAGTTTTTTATCGCTGTTTCCTCCGACCTTCTTCTAGTGTATCTTGTCGAAATCTCGCATCTTTCTGTCTGTACAGAATTTTGGGCGAAACCCTTTATTTAACCCACAGGACTTGACTGACTCGTGGCGTAGTGGATAATGTACTTGATATATTCAGGTGAAGTTCTACTTTTCAGGAGGATTATGGTTCAACCCTCAGTCCGGACGTTACTCAGAAAATAAAATTGCACATTGCTTAAGACGTCTACCATGGTCAACGAACCGTGAACATGTTATACACGAAATTATTAATTAAATAAAGAATCCCGTTCGGAATTACTTGTTTATTCCGGAGATCGATAAAATATACGTAAAGAAAGTGACAAAATAACATGATGTAACCAATATGCAACAAATTCCGATAATCAATTCTCACATTAATTCACAATTTTTTTCTAGTGTTTACATATTTCTAGCATTAACTCAGCATTAAATAAACCAATAATTAAAACATTAAGAAAACTGAAACTAGGAGTTAGAAAAAGCAATGGGCATACCGAAAGTGGAAGCTCTTTGTAAAACTAAAAAATACTGCAATTATTATGGAACAATTCAGATGGTGTTTAGGGAGGCGAATATGAGCAAATAGTAATATTTAAAATTTCTGATTTTCATTAATTTATTCAATATTTTAGACGGTTACTAGGATGCTATGAAGTTCAATTTCTTCTTAAGACCCATTAAGTTTTAATAATAAACATTTTTAACACTAAATTATTCGATTAGGCTTGATACTAGACATTAGTTTGTATCATTTTATCTTGGGTTCATTCATTTCATGAGTAGAGGGATTTAAATTGGTGTATATCTCTTTGTAAAATGAAATTTACCCATTCTTATATATATATATATATATATATATATATATATATATATATATATGCATATCGAGCAATTCTTGTTTAGATGGGATAACTTATAGAATATTACTACCAGTAATATTTTGTAAACCTATAATCTCACGTTTACATAACCACTGATTGTTAAATAAAAACTATTCCGAAGTATATACATACATATATATATATTTATATATATATATATATATATATATATATATATATATATATATATATACACATATGTGTATATGTATATATATATGTGTGTGTGTGTATATATAAATATATATATATATATATATATATATAACTTTACTGATGTAATGAGACCATGATTACGACTTCATTATCTTTCTAGAAATGTTACAACTCGTAGAGCTCATATAGCTACAACCTGTGCATTCTTAAACATTTCTACTCCTACAACGGAGTATGTAAATATCTCCACTTGAAAGTCTGTAAAAACCTGAATATCCCATATAGTAACAAATCTTGGGAACATGCACCAGAAAGAACAGTTGGAAATAAGTCATACATTAACCACCATGACTGCGAATTTCCTACAGCTACACACCTAGAAAATGGGGCTATTAAACCTGATATAATGATATGGGACAAGAAGGAGAAAGTGGCAACCCTAGTTGAAGTAAGCGTCCCCAATGATATTGCCCTTAACAGAGTAGAGGGGGATAAAATAACAAAATGCTAAGGACTTATGTACGACATGATAAAACCTGGAATCTTAAGAAAGTATCTATCATACCAGTCCTTATAGGGACAACCGCGCTAATGAAAAAGAATTTCAAAAACTATCTAGCGAATATACCCGGTGAACCAAGTGGAAACGAAATACAATCAATAAATTAAAGAGACGATTAGAATCTTAAAAAGATCTCTCGGTTGGAGTAAGTAAACTAATACGAGAAAGTTTGGCATCCGGTAGAATGGCCCAATCACTATAAAAATCATGAAGGTACTGCATCAACGAATAATACGAGTCGATTAAAGGAAACAATTGCGCCTTCTATGAATCCTATTGAATATCCGAAATCGTTTTTTTCAACTGTTATACCCCTTCTCTCTGCTAAGTCTATAAATGGAGCTGATGATAGACTGAAGTCTGCATGAGATAAAACGAATCTTGTGAGCATCAAGGATCCATTATTGGCAAGCCTCCCTCCTGATCTTCATCAATGATATTCCAAATTATATTCTAAGAGCATGTGTTGACATCTATGCTGACAGCACACCTGTCAACAGCATCACTTCATTGTTATAATATATGACCATCAATCTAACTACATTAGACTATGATCTTTGCGATTATTTTGCGATCTCTCTCTCTCTCTCTCTCTCTCTCTCTCTCTGTCTTATAAACGCGGAATGCTCACATGTATTCGTGTTTCTAATATCAGTGTGTAAGAAATTGAAAAACTAGGCTATGCTGTAAATACGTGACACAGGAAAAACTTGAATTTTATTACCGTACTAGCGGCTGCGCCGCGTCCGTACACACAACGCCGAGTCAAACACAAAATTGAGTACGCTCAACATCAAGTAGACTCAACATCGTCTTACTATCAACGCTTTCCTTGTGAAATTCCCATATGCACAAATCACTGAAAAAACAAAATTACCCTAAGGGTAGGGATAATGAGTAAACGTTGGATAAAAAGAGGGTTAAAATTATTACGCACCTGGAATCTTCTGATCCGTAGTCAGACGCGTTATCCATTGCACCACAAATCCTGTCCGTATGACGAAATATGTTACCGCGACTGTATACAGACAGTGCTAAGTTCCTTTAACATGGGCAGGTAATTTTGGCATTTGCATGAAACGGCACAAACACTCCCATTACGGGTTTTTTTTTTAATGCGATTCGGCGTTGTTTGTTACAAACCATATATAGATAAGGACAATCTAGAGACTCACACCTTCCAGAGAAAAAAGAATTTTCCAATTCGGTGCATCCGTTCGAAAGTTTTATGGGGGCATATGCACATGCATAGATAAATAAATAAACATTTACAACTTTTTTTAATAGTATAGATTAATAAAGTCTACATTATTGTCTTTGATCCCAAGTTTACCTTTGTTTATATCAGGTAATATTTTATTTGCCGCTGTATTGTTTGTCTCGTTAACCATGTCAAACTCATATCTTATTTTTGTTTTATTAATATTATTGGAATTTTCCCCCTTTTCCTTGTACATATTTGTGAATTATTCCATGGATTTCGGCCTTTAGGATTATTTTCGACCATCTCCCAATTACGTGATTTCCTTGGATTTTACTTGTGCAAATGGAAATTCAATTAACTTTCTTGGATTTACGTTTTTGGATTTTACCGACATTGGATAATTTACCTTTCACCAGACAATCCATTCACGTGAAATCACCTTTTTCTTCACCATATTTCCTCTGCTTCACTTTTTGTTATCAACTTGCAGCTTCATTAAATACGTTTGTATGCAAAATCCGATCTCGCATTTTGCTAATTCCTACCCTCTGATGAGACTATCCATTTATTAAATGTCTTCTTTTAAGATTAAATATGTGTTTAACTCTTTTCCAAAGTTTTTTTTTACATGGTTTATTTACTATTTGTTCCTATATATATATATATATATATATATATATATATATATATATATATATATATATATATATATATATATATATATAATTGAATAGCACAGACAACTCTTGCTTGTTTTTTCTTGTAATCCTCCTTTTCTCTTTGTCCGCCCATATTTCGGACGTTTTTTCGAGTGAAAACAGACATTTCTCATAATCGTGAACGTTTTCAACCTCCATTGGTCATCCTCAGTCGAGTAGTAAAAAATAACAAATAAAAATGAAATTGAAAAATGAAAATAGCGAGATGAAATGAAAAGAAGATTAAAAGACGATTAAAAGATGATTAAAATCACTTAAAATCACTAAATTACTCAAAAGCACCTGAGCGTGCCCCTCTGTTTCATTTTGATTAACCAGACTCAAAATGAAACGGAGTATTGTTACTTTTGTACAGATATTTCATATTGTCGGTTTTAATTTCATCTTATCAATTATGTAAGGTGTCTTTCTTTTTTATCGCTTTAAACTATTATATCTCTTACTTAATATTTGAAGTTATTGTTTCGTGGAGACTCAAAAAAAATTAATTCTATATGCACGGCGATAAAAGAAATTTATATTAAAATTAAACCATTTAACTAAATGTCGTTCTTCTTTTTTGCAGGTGTTGATAAGGCCGAGTTGAAATGGAAACTGCCGGGCAACCAGCAGTTTGCTTTGTATTTGAAAAGAAACATTCTACAAAAAAAAAAAAATTTTCAGGAAACGAAATTCATGATTAGTACAGTAACCGTGGAAACCACCAGTATCATATGCATAGGCATAAGTCATCAGTCAGATTGATTATCAAATTGTTGACACCTTTGCAAAAACAGGAATGGCTAAAGTGAGTCCAAAAAGATGATTACTCAGTATGAAACATGGTAAATCAATATCATTCAAGGATCAATGCCATTAAAATAAAGAGCAATCGCATGAAATTAAACTTTTTAATGAAGGCAAGCGATAAAACAAAGTTATATTTACATCATCAGGATCAGGACGAAATAGTGATGAGAAATTTCCTGGCAAATGTATAATAATTACAAAGTCGAAAAACAGGCCGAACTCAACAAACGGGTCCCTCTATTTCAAGACACTATAAAACGCACTTGGAGCGGATCAGATATATGGAGAACGTCTATGAAATTCTCTGCGTCACAAGTTGTTCATCTGAAATTGGACTTTCTGAGTCTTGCTTTTCGAACAGTGAAGCTGTGCTATTAAAAAAAAACAGTTACCCAGACGAAGAACTCCGTACCCCTTGAAATGTTCATATATAGTCAAAAACTAATTACTGAGCCACGTTTGGCAAGTCTATTGTTGTTAATAGTATGTCATTCACATTACTGATGGAATAGAGATTAAAAAAAATTAAGAGACAGAGATATATAGAAGGAAAAGTGAAAGGAGAGTTACACGGCGTTTTTATATGCATGTTAGATTGAAAAAATGAATTCTTACACAAAATCATGTTAGATTGAAAAAATGAATTCTTAAAGAAAATCACTATTTAAATAATTATTAATCGATCTGCATACATACTGTAACAAGACTTAATGGTACTGTTGGATTATACAAATAAATATTATTCTAATACATGTACACCAGTGTATATCTCTGTGAAAGCCAATGCATTTTGCCATATACATGTTTGATTTGTGTCTGCTTGAATTCAAAATTATATATTCCAATAGGTTATGGAGCTAATAAGTATCGGTATATACATGACTAGATTGTTTTGTAAATGAAATCACCATCTTTAAGTCCCATAAGCCACTCGAGGAAAAGAGTGTACAGTTCTCAAGGCGATAATATCAAATGAATCGCTGGAAGTGTAAACTTGGTAAATTTGATTACTTTAGGGGGACGGCTCATCAAGAATTTGTTTACGTGGGACTTGAAGACAACCGTATTGTAGTCAGCTGGAAAGTAGGTAATTAAAAGAGAGTTCCACATGTGCGCAGTTCTCAGAAAGAAGCTTTGTTCAGGGAATATACGTTTAGCTTTAGTTACAGCTAAAGAGTGTTTTCAGCTACAGGAATGTTTCTCGTAAATGTTTGGCGAGGGGGGACAATATATTGGAGCGCAGATATTGACTTGCCATGAAAATAAGGATAAAGCAGAGACAGGTTCGCAAGGTCTTTTCTGTGTGAAAAAGGTTGCAGGGCAGAGAAAAGGGCATCCCTAGTAGGCTACGAAGTCTTATTGAACTCTGTCAAAGCAGGATAATGTTGTTCTAGCAGCTCCTGCCCAGATGTGGAAACAATACTTCATCCATGGACGTAGCTGGCTCTTATATAGGTAGAAGATTGCATCAACCGGTAGATCCCTACTGGATCGATAGAAGGATCCCACCTATTTTTCAGCGACCTTGTCAATGGTTTGATGTACGAGTTCGATTTAAGACCAGGAGTAAAGATTAAGCCCAGAAGTTTGTCAAAACCTGGAGGCTCACCAAAACGAGAGCCATTTATTTCAATTGATGCCAGATGAGAATCAGAACGTTGGCGATATAAAGATAGAAGCTTTGTTTAAGATGCATTAAAAGTAACGATCCACTTTTCTCCCACATTGTAACAGATCAGAGGAGTGACAAACAGCGAGAACTTGGCCGTTTACGGCCTTTGATGTTCTGCCATAAATGGTAGTATAATCAGATTTAATTGCTAATTCTAATCAGCGGTCGATCTTGATCTCTCCAAGTTTATAGAAAATATTGGTTCAATAAGGCATTTCAACTTAATTTTTTTTAACTTTCTCTCATACTCTCTCCCTCCTTTTCTTTCTCTCTCTCTCTTTCTCTCTCTCTCTCTCTCTCACTCCATACGTAATGGACCCCCCCTTCGATTTCGACGCATGAGGCTCATTAACAACAAAAAGATTGCTCGGAAATACACATAGATGATTGTTTATAGTGGTCAAGGTAATGTGTAGAAACATCCACACTAACTGACACAGGACAGAGTATACAGTAGATCGCAAGATTTTAAATCAGTTTTCTTCTCCTAGACGCATATCTTTACGAGGAGTGGTGGTGCATCTCTCACAGTTAATTAACGCTCCCCCAAACACCAACCTCGAAATTTCTACGAGTCGGTGCGATAAAGAAAGCGGCTAACCTTTCCAAATGGTCACCCATCTGATAATGTCCAGGTTCCAAATTTCTTAACTTCGGTGATCTGGCGATTACAAAGATTATATATATAATATATATATATATATATATATATATATATATATATATATATATGTGTATGTATAAAAGTAATAATAAAGTAAAAAAATGACTTCATAATATATATGTAAATATATGACTACTTCATTTAATCACATCATTATATATATGTATGTATGTATATGTATATATATATTTATATATATAATGCATATATATATGTATATATATATATAAACCAACATAACAATATATATATATATATATATATATATATATATATATATATATATATATATATATATATATATATAAAGTAACAAAAAAGGCATTAAACCTAGGTTTAAAATAGTCAGGAGGCTCCCGATTAAATAGCACGCTCAAAAGAACGGGTCAGCCGGAGATCAGTTGGGATGTTTTCCTGTAAGTGTCTGCTCATTGGCTTATTAGGAAGAGTGCGGCCAAAAAGATTTTATTTATTATTTGCATATGTTGTTGTTTATTGCTGAGTTAGAAGGAATTAAATGAGCCTAATTATGATATAATAAAATTATTAATTTTTATGTTAATTATAAAATTATTAATTCCATCTACTAACTAACTAACTAATGAATTCATTTTATTCAAGCAATTTTCACTACATAAATATATGCAAATAATAGGGGGGAAATAAGTTAAATCCAGCGACTGACACCCTTTCTAACTCAACAATAAACAACAACATATGCAAATAATAAATAAAATATTTATCAATATTCAAATTTTATTTTTAGCTGCAATATTTTATGTCTAAAAAATTCTTATTTTTTACTTTACTAGAATATCTTGTTCTTTACTTTTCCAGGTTGAATTTCTTGTCCTTTACTTTTCCAGGTTTAATAAAATCTTAAGAATATTACTTTTCATGCGCGCATTTTTCCATAAAATATATATATATATATATATATATATATATATATATATATAAATGTATTCATTTATTCAATTAGGCTGATTGTTTCTAATCAAATGAATAACTGTGTGTATATATATATATATATATATATATATATATATATATATGTGTGTGTGTGTGTGTGTGTGTAGGTGTGGGTATGTATGTGGATGTGTGTGTGTGTTTGTATTTATATAGTCATTTTCCTATTTTATTGATTGTTATATAAAAAGATATATTTCTGGAGCTTTGCACTATCCCGATAAGTCTCATCTTATAAAAGCGATTTTATCTTTTGAATTTTTAACCCCTCCCTATATATATATATATATAAGTACTATGTGTGTCTGTGTGTGTACCTAAGTTCCGCATGAACTCTGAAACGGCTCACTTATTGTTTTAAAATTTCATACAAATTCACTTTGTGTTTTGGAGTGTTTATATATAGGTATTGATAAGAATGCTGCACATAAGTAACAAAAATCGATAATCGAAACAGGCATTAAAATAAGACACTTATTTGACAAAAGTGTAGTCGTTTAATAAAAACAATAGTTTTTTCATAAGAAAATAGCACGTTAAAAGCGAACATTTCCGTGTAAAATATAACTGGCAGATGATACCAGTGTTTGACTTTTAAACATTAGTTTAAGCGATTATTATAGTTTTTATTGGAAATAAACTATATAATGCATATACATATATATATATATATATATATATATATATATATATATATAATGTATAGTCTACTAAGTTAAACCGGAGAGATAATTTAATCCTCTTCCTGGTGTTTTTAATTAATTGATTTAATTGAGAAATAGACCATTTGAATTGATCCTCATGGCAATAAAAATATTGAAAAAGTGGGGCATTCGTTCATATATATGAGCAGGTTGGAGAGAAGAAGGAAGTGTGTCATTGTTCGAAGGCCAACATTCAACTTTGGAAAAGTTGAAATATTTAGAATATAATGTGTTAAAGGCGACACTGAATCTTAGATCCTTAACTTTTATCATTTTTCTTTTTAATACATAACAAAATAGTTATCAATAATCCGTATAAAATTTGGATTTTATTTTTTTATTTTCTACACTGATTACGGTTACTCTTAAAAATATTTCTGGAGATCTAATTCTCCAGTAAACATTTATATAAACGTCACACCGAAAAATAATTTCTTCTTGTAAAATTTCTCCTCCCTAGAAACTATATGTCTTAACGTTCTCCAACACATTATGGGATTTATTGATTTTTGGGCTTTAGATATAAACTTATACTTGGTACGTAGGATATTTTGTACTTATCATTATATTATGGATATAAATACACCTTACTTTTTCAAGTTATGTTAACAAAATAATATTGCTGCTACATATAAAACCACCGAAATATATGTACCAAATTTTATTTAATAAAACTCGACAATAATTTAATCAATGTGAGTTATGTACAAGGGTTTATGTCAGCTATGTATAATGTGAGCTATGTACAAAGTTTAATGTAAGCTATGTAAAAACGAAATATACTAAATCGTGTAAATGTACTACACAGATCGATTGCGCAAAATGGATCTTGAGTAAAAAAATAAATAAGTGTGTCTTTGTTTTTTAGCAAGTCACAATGATAACGCAGTCAAGCCGTTATAATTTTTGAATATGTGTATTGTTTCAAGTCTGATTTTCAGTTTTTCCTAATATCTATTTGTATGTATTTCCTCACAAGATTACTCCATAAACTGTGTTGATATGCGCTGGAGGATTTATATATATCTATCTCTTACTCTTGTTCTATTTCTACTAGTAGAGAAAAGTGTCCTGTTTATGCTGTGTGTATGTATATGTGTTTGTTCCATATAAACTCTTAAACGTATTGGCCGATTTTATTTAAAAAATCAGACTAATGTACATCAGGTATTCAATAAGATTCCAGACGTTTTCGTGCGAACACTTTATTGATAGTACATACATGAAACTCTAGTCCCCTTCAAATATTTTCCTTCGGCTTCAATGCAGTTGTTGTACCGTTACAACAAGATCTGTAAGGACCCATTGCAATCCTTTTGTGTGATCGTGTCAATGACACCTGTAACAACTCCTTTCATCTCCCCAAATGTTTCATCTAAGGTTTTCCTTCAGATTAGGAAATAATCACAACTCACAAGGAGCAAGGTCCTTAGTATAGAGAGAATGAACAACTGTCATGATGCCCATATTGGTCAATAGTCTGTGACAAAGATAAAGTTGTGAACTTGGGCATTGTCCGAGTGGAAATGCCAGTGACCCAATTTTAAGTGTGATGGCCTCCTTCAATGGAATCTCTTGCTGAACTCACTAAACATTTTACTCATTGTTGACTTTCTGTTTAGTCAGAACCCAGTGCATGTAGATCATGCACGTGTTGGCAAAAAAGTGAGCATCATAGGTTTCTGGGTGGATTTGTTCTGCGTTGATTTCAGGGTATTGGAGAACCAGCATGTTTCCACTGGGATCTCTATCTCTTAATCACTCGGTGATAGCAGTTGATTCAGCTTTCCTTCCAGGTCACAAGAACATCAAAAACTGCGGGATCTGAATTGATCAGCTCGACTATCTCCCATCGGCTATATCAACGTGTTTTTTTCTGATCTTCCCTACCCAACCTTGAGACAAAATTCGCGGATATCTTTCGCATCTTCAGTTCCTTGAAAATAAGTGTATGTACACTTCCCAAATTTACACCACACTCAGCACTCTTTGGCCAGACGACGGTCCTTTATCCATGGAAGTACAATCAGCTCTATTATTTTGTTTTCCTTCGCCATCTTGAACCTTTCATCATCCCTCACCGACTTCCTACCCGCTTGAACTTCTTATTCCTCTCAAAAACTGATGCTTGATTCATGGAAGTTGGTCCAAAACAGCAAGAAATATTCCATATGTCACTGTAACATTTTCATAAGTTTAAATCAAATATTAATTGAATGCCGTTCTTCCAAAATGCAGATTGCATCTTTTGAAACTCACCAGCTGTAAATTAGGTTAGGAAAGTTATATTGCAACTCCTGTTGTAGCTTTTCGTTTGAACCTGAAATCAGAAAAAATCGTCAGTCATCTCAGGAAGTGTATAGAAATAACTTATTGAATTTTCAAGAGTTTACGGCAAGTTTTAATGCCTGTACAAAACAGTCTGGAAACTCATTGAAAGCATCTCTTAGATATCAAGCATAAAACAATCTAAAAAAGAAGATTCGATCAAAAAAGGAACTATCCAATTTTCATCAAAGTTTACAATATTTTACAGTCTAACATCACAAGTATACAAGTATATTTGCAAAGTTAAAGCACTGATGCTAAAACAAATTAACCGTAAGTTCTTTAGTAAACTAGGATCACTTTCGAAATGTGTGTTTTTCCTTTAAGGGCACAATTATCATATGATACGTTTTTTTTCCACATGTTAAACGTTAATTAAAAACTTTATATGAAATGTTTTTTTTTAATCAATAACAGGATCTAGAGTGCAATGTAAACTGCAATGTGTTGTCGACTCTATCGCTATGGAAATGCATGTCAACCTTCTCCCAAGGCACCGTAATAGAATTTGACTAGAAGAGTAGACAACCAATCGCTTTGATTGAAAAAACAAACGATTTAACCGATATAAATGACAATAAGTTTATTGGAACTGTGGTACATTCGTTGATCCTTATTTACTCATGGCAACTACTACATGTATATGTGTTTGCGTGCAAAAATTTAGTAACAACCCATTCCATTTGTTTAAATGTTTTACTGCATAATACAATATATATATATATATATATATATATATATATATATATATATATACACACACACACATATATATATATATATATATATATATATTAGTTTTCGAACGAGTAATAGGAATCGGATTCGGGAATCGAAAAAATATAAACTTTTCGGGGGTGTCGGAATCGGAAAAAATATTACTCTAATTTCCGATTACCAAAAAAAAAATATTAAAAAAATATTACTCTAATTTACGATTACCAAAAAAAAAATATTAAAAAAATATTACTCTAATTTCCGATTACCAAAAAAAAAAATATTAAAAATATATTACTCTAATTTCCGATTACCAAAAAAAAAATATTAAAAAAATATTACTCTAATTTCCGATTACCAAAAAAAAAATATTAAAAAAATATTACTCTAATTTCCGATTACCAAAAAAAAAAATATTAAAAAAATATTACTCTAATTTCCGATTACCAAAAAAAAATATTAAAAAAATATTACTCTAATTTCCGATTACCAAAAAAAAAAATATTAAAAACATATTACTCTAATTTCCGATTACCAAAAAAAAAAATATTAAAAAAATATTACTCTAATTTCCGATTACCAAAAAAAAAATATTAAAAAAATATTACTCTAATTTCCGATTACCAAAAAAAAAAATATTAAAAATATATTACTCTAATTTCCGATTACCAAAAAAAACATATTAAAAAAATATTACTCTAATTTCCGATTACCAAAAAAAAAAATATTAAAAAAATATTACTCTAATTTCCGATTACCAAAAAAAAAATATTAAAAAAATATTACTCTAATTTCCGATTACCAAAAAAAAAAATATTAAAAAAATATTACTCTAATTTCCGATTACCAAAAAAAAAATATTAAAAAAATATTACTCTAATTTCCGATTACCAAAAAAAAAAATATTAAAAAAATATTACTCTAATTTCCGATTACCAAAAAAAAAAATATTAAAAAAATATTACTCTAATTTCCGATTACCAAAAAAAAAATATTAAAAAAATATTACTCTAATTTCCGATTACCAAAAAAAAAATATTAAAAAAATATTACTCTAATTTCCGATTACCAAAAAAAAAAATATTAAAAATATATTACTCTAATTTCCGATTACCAAAAAAAAAATATTAAAAAAATATTACTCTAATTTCCGATTACCAAAAAAAAAATATTAAAAAAATATTACTCTAATTTCCGATTACCAAAAAAAAAATATTAAAAAAATATTACTCTAATTTCCGATTACCAAAAAAAAAAATATTAAAAATATATTACTCTAATTTCCGATTACCAAAAAAAAAATATTAAAAAAATATTACTCTAATTTCCGATTACCAAAACCATTCCTTAAAAAAAAAGCATAACTTTAATTTTACAATGTTGGTACTAAGATAACATGTCGAATATGAATGATCAAATATTAATAATGGTATTAAAATCTATGTATCTACACACGTTGTTTAAAAACGAAAACAATGTAAATTTATTTTTCTGGTTCCAAATAGAAATAAAGAAAAGAATCTCATGCCCCATTTTTGAGCATTTACACACCTTGACAAAACAACTTCAACGAATTGGCGATCTTTGAGATTTTTCACACTTCAACGCTAGACATATTTTGTCGCCCGCGTTTCTTTGAGTTATCTATCTCCTCACTGTTAAGTAGTGTTTATTTGTTACAAAATCAAGTTCTGAATATTCTTATACAATATCCATGAATAAAATATTCTTATACAATGTCCATGAATAAAATCGAGTAATTAAAGGTTCATGGTCATTATTGAAAAAATGTTTTCAGTTAAGTTTATATTTCTTTCAACTAATAAGATGCAGATACACAGATGAAGACTGAAAATGTCTGCCAACGAAAATGTAAGTGCGTTTTAACAACATTTGGGTAAACGTCGATGTCGGAATACTCTGTCCAAATCACCGCTAAAAAATCGTCCGCGCCCATTAAACTTAAAAATCGTATGGGAAACACGAAAACAAAATAAAATGATATTTATTTTTATCATTACTGCAAAAGATGTATTCTCCTGTTTTGTTTTAGTTAGAACGAATTACTATTTTGCGATATTTCTTACTAAGATAATATGAAATGATTTATTATTTTAATAATCCTTTTTCACTAACAAGGAAATAACTAAATAACGAAATCAAAGAAAATTCCAATATCACGACAAATATATAATAATCAAGATCTTTTTCCGAACATAAAATATGTGAAAACCAAAAAATTAATATCAAATTATATAAATATTTAATTGTAAAAACATGTATTTAAAAGTTTGCGTAAGAAAATATAATGCTAATAAAACAATTTTGTAATGAACGCACCATTGGATGTTTATCAAGTAAAATTGTTTGTTTTGTTTTATTTTCGAAAAAAAACATAATTAAAATTAAACATTTTTTGAATTAAAGCCATTTTTAATGGTCACAACAAATTTATAATTCCAATGAAATATTTTCCCGAATTAAAGCCACATTGGATTTTTTTTTCAGAAACCATTTCTTGAATTGAAGTAAAATTGTAGTACACGAGATGTGGTACGCATGGAAAAATAAAAGAATTAAGCATTTCATTTTAGTAAGAAGGATAACGAAACATAAGATAAGAAACATAACGAAATAGTAATTCGTTCTTATTAAAATAAAAACGCGGAAAATATATCTTTTCTGAGAATAATACAAATAAAATTCGTTTCATTTTGTTTTCGAGTTTACGATCAGATTTTTAAGTTTGATTAGCGGGGACGACTTTTTTTAGCCGTAATTTGGCCAGGGTATTCCGACATCGATGTTTACCAATATTAAAAAAAAAATTAAATGTATTTTACCAATATGTTTTGACTTATATTTTCTTTCATATCTAAACTGATAGTTTACGTAAATATAGAAATGAAGTGGATTATTTTAATATAAAAATATTTTGTCGTAGTAGTCTCCAAGAAATTCCTCTAAACAAAACTGAGATTCGAGCCTTTTTCAGTATGATTACGTATGGACACTCTGAGAAAGAATGTCGCGAAGAAAAACATGAATTCTTTTAGAATTTAGAGTTCCACATATAAATTTAACGTAAAAGAAGACCCAAATGTGTGAGCTAATCTAATTTTTCAAGGTCGTTTTCTATGCGTTTTTTTAATGTTTTTATTTTGGAGAGGTTAATATTACTCATTTAACATGATTGAAGTTAGTTTTATAATCATTCCAGGAAGACTTTGGGTTACTTATTAAAAATTAAATTTAGAGAAGAAACAGATCCCCCAGTCGAAATTCTAAATACTTTCTTTCTTCTTCTTTACTTACTTATTTTGGAAGGGAGTATGGGTTTGTTTTACTATACACATATATTGGAAAAAGTTGTCAACAAAAAAAAGTCAAACGCAAGAAAATTTTTTAGGGTTTTTATTTAGTGTGAAATGTTTATTCCATTCGAAAAACGAGTAATGTTGAAGGCTGTAACGAACAAGAAAAAAGTGGCGCCATGTCTTTAAAAACTTGATAATAAGTTTAAAAACTTGATAATGACTTCAAAGTGAGAAATAAACACAAATGGTTTTAGAAACTCATCCAGTAAATGTTACACTGACATTTACTGGGTGAGTTTCCTTTTGTTTTATTTCTAATCAAGAAGTGAATATTGAGTCTTCAAAAGTCACGCCGTCCATCTTTTATTGTTCGCCGGCAACCTTGTCCATTACACGTTTTTCGAACCGAATAACCTTTTTATATTTAATAAAAAAAACATTAACAATTCATCCAATTAGATAGAAAAGTAACTTATATTTCTTTTGGCAACATGTATTTGTAATATATTTGATTTTTGACAACATTTTCGAATCCATGTCTATAGTAAAAAAACAAAAAACAACACGAAATGATTTATTTATGGGTATAATTAATTATATGTCAGGCTTTTTCCTCATGTACACCGTGAGCCATATTTAGACACACTATTTTTTTATAATCTCTCCAAAACAAGGCATTCTAAATTATGCTAAAATAAAAATTATCTCATACTTTAAATATTTCTTTTCACTGACTGAGGACAGAAAAAAATAAAGTGTAGTATTAGACCAGGTATTACACTTTGAATTATTTATTTGCTAAACAATATAACATAGAGCAACGTCAGCAAAAGTATTGATCATCATATATCTTACACTATATAACACTTAACTAGAATCATTTCACTCACTAAAATAGAACATTTAAGTTATTCAAAATAGTGTCAATGTGTTGAAAATATATTTACCATTCGAACACGGTAGTGTTGGAATATATGGTAAAGTGGCAGTTTTAGTCATATAAAACAGCATTAAAGCTTCACCGCTCACTCACTTTTAGACAAAATCTCAAACAATTGTTACAGTTTATAAATCAATTTCTCATATTGTGAAAAAAATGAAATTTCGTTTAATAAAGTTATGATGACTTTTCTGGAGTTAAAAATCGTAGAAATAAGCGACACTATTTATGACTGGTTTCCGTAGCAACCACGTCGCTTCAACGACTACCGTTGCTTTCGTGGAAAGAAAAGTAACAAGTGAAACAAACAATGAAAGTATCAATGGGAGAGAATTGGAGGGATTTTATTGAAAGCAAACGAGTGCCGTAAATTGTTATTACTTATATGTTTATGAAGGAAAAAAAGAAGACTGAAATTAAACAAAGAACAAGTGAATTTATTGAAAGCCTGGAAAAATCATGGATTACAAAAGAAAAATCCGAGCATAGAAAGTAATATGATTAAGCTGAAACGTGGAGGATTAAAGGACTAGTAGTTAAAACTGGATAAAAAAGTAAAAAATATTCTAGTAAAAATATAATAAATTTGTAACTTAAAATATTGTAGTATTAAGATTTATTTTAATTCAATTTATTATATTATATTCTTAATGCTGCAATATTTTAAGTTTTAAATTTATTATATTTTTTTACTAGAAAATCCTGTCATTTCCTGTCCAAGTTATAACTAGTAGTTCTTATTTCCCATGTTTAAGCTTGAACATATATCTTTTCCTGCTCGCATTTTCTATTGCAATATATGTAAAGTTTTTCAACAAATATTCCTACGTTTTTAAAAAAAAAATATTTTCCGTAAGATGGCTAAAATATCAATGAATTATCTGTAAATAATAAATTTATTCAGTGTTGGAAATTAAATCAATAAAACTTCATAAAAAATATATGGCTGTTTCCTCTTTTGAAAGAAAAATTCTTATGGTTGAGGAAAAAACAATATGAAAAAAAACTCATCGGTTTCAGGTCAAATGTTCCGATGTCTCTGATAACATTGTCATAAGTTTGTTTTTTTTCACATGAAAAGAAGTTATGATTTATGTTCGAGTTTCCTAATGTGTATTTTGTATCTACATTTTCTGTGAGAAAAAAATAAAACAAGCGGATATATCCGTAATTTATAGATTTTATTTCACCACCAAATTATTAAACAGAAAAAAGCTGACGCAAAACAAAGTGTTAGTTCATTTACAAAAAATAAATCTGATATAATTATATCTGAAACTAATTATTTTGTTTACGGTGAGTAAAGCTCCAAATGTCGAAACATTTCTACATGACCTTCAATCAAAGTAACTTAATGAAGTATTTCAATATTGGCAGCTTCGGTCTATAATGGGCGTATATTGAAGCTGTGTTTATTCGGGCGCTTTTCTTATTGGGATCGGAATCGATAATTGTATCGGAATTGGAAATGTGGGAGCGAATCGGTAATTGTATCGGAATCCGAAATAGAAATATTGGAATTCTCGCATAAATAATATATATATATATATATATATATATATATATATATATATATATATATATATATATATATGTATATATATAATATATATATATATATATATATATATATATATATATATATATGAGCAAACAGTTAATAAAATATGTTAAAAAAACTTTGAAATGAGTTAAAAACATATTTAATCTGAAAAGGAAACACAAGATAAATGGATATTCCTTAATCCGCGGAGTTTCGAAGAAATACTCTCCTTCTCATCAGAGGGTAGGAATTAGCAAAATGCGGGATCGGATTTTGCATGCAGAGGTATTTGATGAAACAACAAGTAAGTCAAAGATCTTACTTGAAAGCAAAATAAGTTAAGCAGAGGGAATACGGTAAAGGAAAAGGTGATTACACAAGAATGGATAGTCTGGTGGAAGATAAAAAATCCAGTGACGGTAAAATCCAAATGTAAAACTTCAAGACAGTTAATTTAACCACCTTTGATTATTTTAGTAAATTCAATTGTAATTTTCATCTATATATATATATATATATATATATATATATATATATATATATATATATATATATATATGAGAAATTTAAGAGTAGAAAGTTTATTTTCCGTTTACAGTCGCCAATCGCGTAACACTCGCTTTGATTATGGATGTCTTTATTTTTTACTCCTCGCGATTTAGAAGGGAGGTTTTTCACAAAAAGGAAAGAATGCTGTTTTCCAAGTCAGACTCATTTTGTAGTTACTTGCATCATGTAGATTCATTCCTTGTTAAGATCGATTTCAATTAAATACACACACACAAAATATATATATGTACATATATATATATATATATATATATATATATATATATATATATATACTACATGTATATACATACTACATGAATATGTATATTTATGTATATATGTATAGATACATATACATACATACATATGTGTATATACAAATACATATATATGCATATATATATGTATATATGCATATGTATAGATATATGTATATATACATACATATATATGAATATGCATAGCTATATGTATATATACATACGTACATATATATGCATATACATAGATATGTGTATATATACATATATATATGCATAAACATATATATATATATTTATGTGCATATACGTATACATGTATATATATATATATTCATATATATATATATATATATATATATATGCATATGAATGCAAATACACACATAGATAGATATATACATATATATATATGTGTACGTATGTATATGTATATACATGCATGTGCATAAAAACAACACGTAGATATGTGTATATACACGCATATACATACACATATATAAATATGTACATACATATTATTACATATATATGTATAAACATACCTATGCATTCAAGTACACACATAGACATATATATATATACATACATTTACATATATGATGATTGCAACGTCTTATCAGACGAGTGCCACTCTACCACACACGCCATACGCCCAAAATGACTCCTTTTTTTTTTTTTAGTCCTACCGGTAAATTAACACGCTCAAGCAGGCATGGCACTGCAGACGGTCATTGAGATTACTTATTACATGCTTCCAGCATTTCAAGCCTTCACACCTCACAACTTTTCCAATGCCACAGGACCATTTTTATAGACAAATGCCTGAGGGAGTCTCTATACATAGATGGTGTTACAGAGTCTTAGCTTTGTACGACAGCTAATTTCTCTCACGGTTCAAAATGTTGAGATCCAGCAACAAGCAAGAGCAAGATAGCCAGCAGCAAGATAAACTGCACACCAGCCTAATGCGGGTACTTGTCTCTCGCTGTATGTTTTTTTTTAATCAGAGATTTGCTTCTCCTAGAAAGGTTGCCTTTACCACAGCTTACGGGAGAACTCTCCCCTCACCCCCCCCACACACACATACATACACACAAATACACACGGTGCTAGTTGGCCGTTGATCCGAAAAAGGGTTCATATGACCTTTGGAAGGTCTTGTTTTTAATCCTTCAGGGAGACTAGCCACCCTTAACACCAAACAAGTCTGGTGGGGGAACCAGTTTAGTCGCCGATAACCTGAGCATGTGGCAGCTAGTGCTGGGTTACATGGTACCATTAGCATATGACATGGCCTGACACACATATATACACATATATATTTGTACTTACATGTTATTACATATATATATATATATATATATATATACACACATACATATGCATGCAAATGCACACATAGATATGTGCATACACACACACACACACACACACATATATATATATATATATATATATATATATATATATATATATATATATATAAAGAAGAAAGAAAGAGAGATACATATAGACTAAGCCATCGATGAAAAAATACAATAATAAGAAATCGTAAGTCTGCGAATGAAAACTACATTTTGAAATGTGTATATTTCGTTGGTTGTGAGTATTGTTTTTTAATGAGGTTTTAATTATGAACTAGATTAATATAATATATAAGTGACAAATACATACAAAGAGACAGAGAGGGAGAGAGAGACAGAAAAAGAGGAGAGAAAGGAAAAATTCGAGTAATATAGAAAGAGAGTAACAGAAAGACTAACAAAATGCGAGAGATAGAAGAAGCGGAAGTGATAATGGGTGTGTGCGAATGACAACTACATTTTGAAAGGGTTAAAAGTTTAAGACTCATTTTAGATTTTTAAAAAAATAAATAAAAAGCTTCATTTTTTTAAGCAGTACTTTGGACATTTCTTGAAGATGGAAATATCTCTCAGAGAATATTGATTTACCTACACACGATCGATATTCGATTTGATTTTTGGTCCGTTATTTTTTTTTCTTCTTTTATTCCAGTTGTTGGTGACTAGAGATGACATCAACCGCCTTCAACTCTCGCGGATTCCTCGCCGTTTTTTGGTCGCATCCGCATTCCGATCTAACAACTAGCATTGCTACTGTATGGCACCGTCGCTCGTTCAAGTTTACCTTCTCGCACCCCCTTTCCTCATCTAAATACGCATGTCAAATCTGTTTCTATAGTCGAGACCTTTTTCCTTATATTGGGTTGGTGCAAGAATAATGTCGTTTTTGACGTTAAACTATATACACAAAAACATTATTTTTGCACCAACCTAATAAATATATATTTCGTCTCTCAAATTCATCTGTCTCGTTATCTTTATTTTTATTGTATCTACCCCTTTTTCTCTGCACATATATTTCTATTATTACCTTTTTCATATAATTTTGTTTAAAACAAAATCTTTAATTTACAAGTAGTAGTGAAATAATGAGTATCTATTTTAAACGATTAGTATAACTAAAATCGATGGAGTGTATTTTACGTTTAAGGACATATCTACATAGTTAACATGTGTTTTACGGTAATTGGGAAAAACACACAATAGCTAAATATGAAGAATCGGAATTGTTAATTTTATCGAAATCATGAATTTTCTACAGAATCAGTAATTGTATCGGAATCGATAAACATTTGGAATCTTCCCAGCACTAGTATATATATATATATATATATATATATATATATATATATATATATATATATATATATATATATATATATATATATATATACGGCCCTTTGTCTCTTTGCTTCTGAGTTCGGTTCCTATGGACTCCGAAATAGCTTGGTTGATTTTTTTTATTTCACATAAATTTACTTCGTGTGTATGTGAGGTTTCGCATCAGAATGCCCCAGAAAAATATCGAAAATACATGATTCAGGAAAGTGCATGAAAATAAAGAATAGTCCGATTCTGACCAATATCACACGTTCAGTTCAGAAGTTTTTGCACTGCACAAACAGAAGTACCATTCGTATGAAATATGCGGTAGGGGTTTTGGTAGGATAGTGACGCGTTCGAAATAATTTTTTTTTTTCTGTTTAGAGCACAACTGTAACATAATATTTAGCTTTTGCATTGTTAACTCTAATTCCAGCCGTTTTTAAATTGTTTTATAAAATCAACAGGAGTTTCTCGACAGTTCAATATATTGTAGGCTTCGTGACAGCGGGGAAGGATTTACACCAGTGTGAGTCCCCGACTAAAGCAGGCAATCAATCGAGTTGATAAAAAAAAATGGGCGATTTACCCGATGTCTATGAATATAAAACCCTCTGCAGTATTGAGCATCGGTTGATCTTTATCCAATCTAGGGCAATAACATATATTGCATATATAAAACAAGACCGATAGACATTAGTCGCGTGCTCTCGTGTAATGAATGAATGCGTGAATGTAGGATTGACATGAAATTCTTAAAGATAAACTAAAATGATCGGAAACTGGGCTGAAATGACTTAAATAAATACAATTAAATGATTAGAATGACTTTAATGAACTTAAGGATGAATTGAATAGCCTTAAGAATGACTCAAATGCTTAAAAAATAACTGGAATGCTTCAAAAACAACTGGAATGA
Organism: Euprymna scolopes; assembly: GCF_053919585.1. Classification (NCBI taxonomy): domain Eukaryota; kingdom Metazoa; phylum Mollusca; class Cephalopoda; order Sepiida; family Sepiolidae; genus Euprymna; species Euprymna scolopes. Next base: position 45,827,249 of record NC_136515.1, on the reverse strand, counting down.
TCTGGAGAATTACCTGAATGTCTTTGAGACTGACTGGTTGTAAAGTGGGTAATCATTTTACATTAAACTAATACAGAAAAGTGATCCCCCAGTTTATATCACAATAAGTACAGCATGTAGTAAGAAAGATACTACACTTTGATCTTGGCTAACAGGCCAAGTAAAGGATATTTATTTGCTCCCCCACCGAGCAAATTAGGAACAAGGCCGATTTTTAAAGTGAGGAGTGAAGGGGAAATGGGGGCCAACTCCCCGGGAAGTAGGGGAGTAGGGGAGCTGGATAGTGACAATTGGTATTAAGGGGTTCCCCTACATTGAACAAGGTCTTATATGCGGGGCTGCACCCACATATGGCGTTTGCTTGTAGTATCTGCCGGAACAGATAATACATATTGGTATTGGCCAAAAGGCCAAGAAAAGAGTATTTATTTGCTCCCCCACCTAGCAAATTAGGCACAAGGCCGATTTATAATGTGAGGAGGGAAGGGGAAATGGGTATCAACTCCCCGTGGAGTAGGGGAGCTGGAGTGTGATAACTGGCATGAAGGGCCGCCCCACATTGACCAAGGCCCCACATATGGAACTTCCCCTCATATGGCCCCCGCTTGCAGCATCTGTCGGAACAGACACCACACACTGATCTTGTCCAAAAGGCCAAGAAAAGCTTAAAAAGCTAAGAACGGTATCTATTAACAACATACCTCTGATCTTAACCAAAAATGCCAAGCATAAAAGTGTTACGGACAGACCGACCGACAACCCTACCGAACGACCGACCAACGGACCGACGGATTGACTTGTAGAGTCGCTTTTACGCGACTAAAAATCTAAAACGGTGAAAAAAAATATATCACATCTATATTATTTTTTTAAAATGGGGTCATGCTACTTAATCCAAATTAGTATTATGTAATACTTAATATATACATAGGACAAAAATAAAAACAATAATTTGATTACATAATTAATATCCTTATTTTTAAACCGTTCACAATAAATTAACGTTTGACGCTATTCCTTTCTTAATATTTATATGCAATATCTGTATAATATTAATTGATTAAGGTGAGTTAATGGCAAAAGGACAACTTACTTGAAACTTTTCTCGTACTAACAATTGGTTGATTTATAGGGAAAGTTTTATTTAATCCAAAAAAGTAAAAGTTTTATTTAATCCACGAGGCCAGCATGTTCAAGTCTCAAGTAATTCGCAGTTGTAGTCTTAATATTTCCCCCATTGTGGATTGTAACATTCCACTTCCAGAAATAGAAACTTAATCAAGGTTTACGGACGAAACCGCTTCGTAATAAGATCTCACCCCTCTACTCTTGTTATCTCTAAATGCCAGAAATGTTCCTATTCTAATAGTTTCTTCCCTGGAACAACTGGACTTTGGAATTCCCTTCACGCTGCCTGCTTCCCTGGCTGTACTAATATGCAGAAGTTTAAATGTAACATGAACAAATGTCTGGTTATGCTTTCCAAGACATGGGGCCAAATAGTAGCCCCTACCGTTCTTATATGATTTTTAAGGGATGAACATGAGTAAAACAAATCTATCAATCATCATTAATACCTTATTAATTTATCAAAATTATATAAAGAGAAACAGTTAAGTGTATATAGCATAGCTATCCAGCATCTACATTCATATTTCGTTCTTTGATTATTATATTTCCTATAATGAGAGCTAAATTTTAGAATTCATTTTCTCTGATTGATGGTGCTGGTATGTGTAATGAATCCTGATTCAAAAAGTCTTCGTCCAGCTCTACCTTATCGATATCTACAAGCGAGAAAAGAAAACAGACGCAGTGAGGGGCTGGCTCCCTGCCTTGCCAGCTCATTATTTTGTTCTCTATATCTATCTATTACTATCCATTTAACTCTCTTTCGCACCTATTATTTTTATATTCCCGCATTATTTTATATAGTTCTTGTTTTTGTATATAGTTTGCATTTTCTATTATTTTATTTATTCATATTTTATTTCATTTGATTTACTTATATGGTTCTTATTTATTTTCTATTTTCTTTCTTTCTAATATAGTGTTACTTTATTTAATATCATTCCCCCGTATTATTTTCCGTAGTTTTTATTTTCGTATAAAGTTTGTATTTTCTAATATTTATTTATTTATTTTCTATTCTATTTGTCTTACTATTTGTTTTTATAGGTTTTACTTATTCTCTATTTAATTTATTTTCTATTTTATTTCCTTCTGATATAGTGTTATTTCCCCGTATTATTTCATATATTTTTTAAGAATGTTTTACGTAAAGAAAACAAGTCTCTAACGTTTGTTTAATTGTTGCTTTTTGGCATTAGAGGGAAGGAATGTGATATTCTATAAAATAAAAATTTTATTACTAAGGACAAGTATTATTTTTGCTCTACCGACAAAAGGTTGGTTGACCTGTAAGTTCATCCTTGTCCGCCCGTCCGTTCGTCCGTTAGTCTGCCCGCACTTTTCTCAATTCGCCTAAAAATATTTATAAATTTTGCATTAAACATGATAGTAGTAAAAATGTAACAGAACGGATTTCCGGGAAAACCTCGCTTGTTCTCCTAGGGGTATCTTTCAGGTTAAAATGGTTAAAATTGACACTTTTGATCTTATTAAAAGAATTAATAGCTTTGTGTTTTTATATAACTTTCTAAAAAGTTGGAACAAACTGATTTCTATAT
>NC_136515.1:45794559-45819559 GCF_053919585.1 Euprymna scolopes | reverse complement strand
AATTTTAACCTATTTTCCGAATCCAAAGCCGATTCTTTTAATTATATGTTTTATTTGATTTTGTTTTTATAAACGTTTTTCATTGCTTATAGTAATAATAAAAAAAAATAAATATTTATTGACTTCAACGTACAGTAAGACTAAATGTCGCAAGTTTCAGAAAATACATTCACATATAAGATATGTTTTTTTACAGTAATCGGGACAAAATAACAACTTTATGGTAAAATATTTATAGATATAAAAAACATCGGTATCTGTAATTGGATCGGAATCGAGATTTCGTTCGGAATCAATAATTGTATCAGCATCGGGAAAAATATTGGAATCGTCCCGACACTAGTAATTACTTAGGGTAGTAATAACGTATAAATAATAGCACACGGTTTTACATTTAGATAGTTAAACGGTGCAATACGAGACATATAATATTTCTTAAAGTACCACTTAAAATTAACACACCTGCACTTAGCTACTCATTTCCAATATATTTATTTTTATTAGTAACATCTTGCGTGCAGTTGTTTCTGTCGCACTGTTCGCATATATTCTGTAATAATTTATTTATTATAGTTTTGCACAGCAGGGCATTTCCTCAGAACAAATTATTAAAACATTTTCCATCTAAGGAACAAGATACTGTTATTAAATCTGCCAGTACATAATTTTTTTTTTTTTTTTTTTTTTTTTTTACCACAACACAAGAATAAAGTGCAAGTATTCATTATAAACACTTTTTCATAAAATACCTTTGGAAAGGACAGGATAGCACCCTTCTAATGATTTTCTAATGCTAGAAAAATGTATTCATTTGTACATGATTTGTGTCAGTTAAATCGATTGGTTGTTACACGTCAGTGTATCTGTAAAGGTCGAAATTACCGATTAGTGTAAGTTGGGTTTAATGTAGAATTACCTCTTAAGGATATAAGCTTTAATATCTACTTATCCTCAATTTATTTCTACATTTGGTAGGCAGAAAGTAATACATTTTAACTCAGTGTAGTGTCTTTAATCTTATCTTTGGTTAATTCTTCGTCATCCACTCCGTAGTATCTTGTAGGTTGAGTAACGGCATTTCGGGTGATATCCTGACCATCAGTGTCCCTACTTACGGAGAAACAGAAAGGACGTATGAAAAAAAGAAATGAGTAAATAAGTTTATCTGAAAAAAATTACCAAAATTGTAGAAAATGGCGTTGGTGCAAAAACAATAGATATAAATTTGTTGACTAAGAAACACAAAAGGAAGCTGAAGTGGGATTCTCAGTTCACGTGTAGTAAACAAAAATCACATAAAAAGATGTAGGGTTAGTTATGTACAGTTTTATGTACGGCCGTGAATTTGGAGACATTAAGCAATGGTTTATTAACTCTCAATTTTGAGGCGACTGACAAGTTTAAATTCTAAGCAGTTGAATGCAGGTTGCAGCATGGACAATAGCGAGAGATATTTGGAAATCTAGATACAGAAATGAATTGAGCAACGGTTTCGACAATTCCCTACAATGAAATCACGTATGCATCCAGATCCCAATCGACATATACAGAAAGTGTCGTGTTTCGTTTTATTTTATTTTTCATAATTTTGAACCCCTGATTACTCCTCGACAGAGACCAACGTAAAAGACGAGGACACGACCAGAAGAGAAGATCTAGATAAGACCACGGAACACAGAGTTTAGTTCGACGGCGAGATTATTAAGTGAGGCATACGTGGTCTTATAATATAACCGATTATTATAACAGTAATTTCATTCCAAGTGGCCTCAACAAAAATGAACAAAAGAATTAGAAACCGAATTAGAAATATGACTTATTGTGCAAGGACTGTACAATCCAAACGATATGTATTAGTTATCAGCTTCGTAGCCAAGGCGATCATTAATACTTCAAAATATATGCATTAGGACACCTCGATCTAAGGAGAGTTATTTTCACGTCCAGCAGGGTTGAAGAGACAGGTAAAGGGAATACAGAAAACTAAAATTCTGCTGCAGGGGTATGATTTATTTAGTTAAGAAGGTTCATATACAGGATGGGACGTTAAAAGTGTCCTACAGTTTTATTTTAATAATTATTGAATCAATCAATTTAGGTAACTTGATTATGTAGTAGAGATTATGTATATATAGTGAATGTAGCCGCCTTCAACCGGGAAAATTCGATCCAGGCCCGAAATTAGGAGCATGCCTTTTCCACCAGCGCCGTTCATTGGCTGATAGGAAGGGTTCGGTGGTTACTAGAAAGCTGATTGGCTAACTAAAATCTCAATAGAGGCTGCGTATATATAAAAAAGACAGACAACCACAAAATTCGCGCATAAACCTGAAGAGTTCTAGAGTGGATGAAACGCGGAATATTCATGATTCAAATAAAGAATGTTGCCAATATATATATATATATATATATATATATATATATATATATATATATATATATATATATATATATATATATATATATATATATATATATATATATTGGATCGTTTCCATATTTCTAACTAGATTCATTCGTCTGGATTCATTATCAGGTATAATTAAGCGAACTGCTTTTTTAACAACTTATAGAAGTGTAGTTTCTTATATAACTGTGTATATTAGTAATTCTCTGCGCAATAAAATACGTTAGATCTTTTTGTAACTTTACAAACCTTTAAGGCTGTTATTACTATTAGTTAAATTAATTTTATTGATATTTAACTTTTTACTTTTTTTTTTCCTAATCAGTCTTTCGGTCGCGGGTCTGATTCGTACTAGTTGTTCTCCGCTCTGGTCAGAGTTTTATGTCATCCGTATAGGAAAAAACAACTTTCACGTTACATGAAAGTCAATTCCCACCACCCAAATAGCGTTAAGAAAAGAATTATCATATGCCTCCAACATCAAGTAAAAACAATATGTAAAGCAATAATACATATAAAAAGTAAGATAGCCAATTTAAAAACAAACCTCCACCAAAATGAAAAATCTAGACCAAACAGTAAAAGACAGCTCCCGAAACGTCACTACAGTTTACACACAAAAAAGGAAAGGTCTATCTAAAAAATTAAAAAATGGGCAGTCTTTATTATATTAAGACAGTATTTAGGCAGGATTTTACACTCCAACCACACCTGGTGCGAGTAAAACCCTCCGTCCGAAACACCCATGGCAAACACTGTGTGTATGAGATTTTATGTAAATGCGAAAAACTTTACGAATATGAGATGTGTAGACCTCTTCAAGTAAAGCTAGAAATCCTTGAAAAGCCTTAACACGTGGACAAATTTATAATACAGGCATGCAGACCACGTTTAGAGAGAAAAATACATCTGCCATTCACTGTGTGATGGAGTAAAAATATGGACAGAGAAGATCGATAACGTGACTAAAAAGGCGGTCCATATGCTGAGATATGCCAATATTTTAACTCGCACATGCGTTAAATTTAATATATGGGAGCCGGTAAGTACAAATTTACATTAACCGCAATATGAAAACTAAAATCACATAAGTTTAACATCCACAACATATGGGATCTTTATTATCAATTGCCGAATAATCACACATATTAACAACCAGTTTATCTTTAAAGACAAGAATACAAATTCATCATATATTAATGGGTTTTGTAACTCTACCCTATTTAGAAATCACTTAACTTTTCTTCTTTACCTACTTACGCTTAATGCCAATTAGTCTCAAGGAAGATAATCCAAAAATAGTCACACTGTTTTTTGGAGTGGTCCTACTTTATTATTTTTTTTTTTTTGCATTTTTACATAAAAACAAGGTCACTCCCCCTTTCCTTTTCTTCCTCCTTTCGTCACATTTTGATGTCTTCCCTTTTTTCTTGCTTTTCTTCCTTTTTCATCCACATAAGGATAACATATCCCAAAAATACTATATCTGATAAAAAAATGGTTTAACCGCTATTAACCGCGCTAAAATCAGCAACAGCTTAGTTCCGTAAATATAATATTTATTGGAATTTACAATTCGTTGATAGACTTCATTCAAACAAATAATCATAATATGTTCAAAATTATATGCATAAGGTTCCTTGAGAAGCAAATTATCTTTGTTTCTAACTAGATCGAAAAATTCGAATCATAAGAATGTTGAGCTGTCGTGATTTTTCCTGTTAAAGCATGTCGACTTTTATGCATGATTATCGTCGAATGTTACATCGATTGAAACGTTGTGCGGATAACAAACATGATGGGCACAATTTTCCAATTAATATAAATATACTAAACATTCATACTTAACCCCTAATTTTCCAATATCAATTGAGTATATTATTCAATTATATATATACACACACAAACACATATATAGTTATATTAATATATATATATATATATATATATATATATATATATATATATATATATATATATATATATGAAATAAAATGGAGGTGGAAGGACCTGGATACTCAACGTTTCGCCCGATCTATGCGGGCTTCTTCAAGAGGGATGGTCAATGACCATCCCTCTTGAAGAAGCCCGCATAGATCGGGCGAAACGTTGAGTATCCAGGTCCTTCCACCTCCATTTTATTTCATATCGTCGGATTTAATCCAGCTCAACAATCATATATATATATATATATATATATATATATATATATATATATATATATATATACGGAAGGAGAGAAAAAAAAAGCAAAGAGAGAGACAGTGACAGAGACAGAGAGAGTTTGATTTATACATGAGAAATTAGTCCTCGCGTGAAAAAGCTGGACACAAAATGCTTTAAATAATAATAATAATAATAATAATAATAATAATAATAATAATAATAATAATAATAATAATAATAACAAAGACTTGTGCTGCCGAGGACTAGTATTGACCGTAACCAGTAATACAGTCCTTTTGAAATTTTCATCTCTATTTTTCTCGTTATGTACTGAATACATGTTAATTAAACTTATATGAAATATGTTCCTTATTAAATTTTAAAGATGTTCTATTCTGAAAGAGTTTTAAAAATGTAATCTAAAAAAGTTATTTTAAAGATTTTGTTAAAAAAATTCAGATTTCCTCATTATTCAGACCTTTATTACAAAGAGGTGATTGAAAAAATGATGAGTGGGGTGAGGAGAAATACAAACTGTAATAAGAGAAAGAGAGAGTTTTAAAATACAATCTTAAAAAGAAAGGTAGAAAAGCATTTTATCCAAGGCATGAAAATTGTTAAACAAAATGATTTTACTATAGGCTTTAAACATAAAGGTACAAGATTCAATTTGAAATTCATGTATCTTCAAAGTGCACTTTTATAAATTTTACAGGTTTTAAAATTTAATTTAAATTCAATCAAAAAATACCTTGGATTTATTTTTTGTAATATACATTTTGTTGCAATTTAAAAACGTTATCTTTCATCTAGCAATTAATGATATAGATATAAATTTTTCAATGTTTTTTTTTAAGTGCAACAATGCACATTACATAAAATAAATTCAATGTAATGTTTTGATTCAATTTAAATTAATTTTTATACCTTACTTTGTAAAATTTATAAAAAGTGCACTTTGCAGATAAATAAATTTCAAATTGAATCTTGTACCTTTATTTTTTAAAACCTATAGTAAACACATTTTTTTTAACAATTTTCATGCCTTGGATGAAATGCTTTTCTGACTTGTATATTTAATTAACAGATACATTTTCCAGATAACTCAGAATAGAATTTGGGGAACAAAACAAATATCATACAGCAAAAGTTAATTTATTCACTTTTCTATGAAAAGAATATCTATTTTTTATTTGTTAAATACAGGGTGTCTCAAAAAATGTACTCACATTTTAACCCTTGCTAACATGCTGTCTTTTTTGTATTGCAGGTGTGAGGTGTGAACCACAGCATGTCAGGAAATCAACTTAGCTTGGAAGAGAGGAAGTTTGTCGTGAAATGTTATTGGAAGACAGACAACGCCATTGAAGTGCAAAGACGATTCAGAAGGAAATTCGCAAGACCACCACTCACGCGCCGGACCATTGCTCACATAAAATAGACATTTAAAGCAGATGGAACCGTCCAGAACGTCAACAAGAAACGTTCTGGACGACCTCGGACATCCACTAGCCATGGAAAAGAAGAGCAGGAGCAGGAAACACTCTTTCGATCACCACAGAAATCACTTCCACAAATTGTTCGGGAAACCCACATCTCAAAAGATAGCGTCCATAGCATCATGAAGCGTCTACACTGGAAATGCTACATTCCAACACTAATTCATGCTCTCAACGAAGACAATCCTGACCGGAGAGTCGAATTCTGTGAATGGTACCTGGTAAAATTTGCAGAAGATGAAGGGTTTCCCCACAAAATTGTGTGGAGCGATGAGGCAACCTTTAAATTAAATGGCACCATTAATCGCAATAATTGCACGTACTGGTGTCCTATAAATCCTAATGTAACACTTGAACACCATGTAAACTTGCCCGGAGTAACAGTGTGGTGTGGGATATCAGCACTGGGCATCATAGGGCCATTTTTTTATTAACGGAACTGTCACTGATGAGAGATACCTTAACTTGCTTCAGGAGTTTGTTGGTCCACAAATTTCGAACAGGATTCTTTAATCACATTTATCTTCTGTGTCTGAAGATATTCCATTTCACTGTATGTTCATAAATAAAGGATTTCTCGTCATTCGCAGTGTGGGTACATTTTTTGAGACGCCCTGTACAGAACTAACGAAATGAGGTAAATGAACAGTACTAATTAATACCTAAGAAATAATATTACGCCACAATACGAATAATACAATCACAGTGTAAGGGACAATCCTTAATATATACCTTCAGTCAATCGCCTATTGTCAGACAGTTACTGTTTTGCCTATTTTTATTCGAATATCCCTTTGTTTACGTTAAGTTTCCTTGACTTCTCCCTTCGGTGAAACACTATTGCACCTCTAAATTGCTACGCGTTTCTTAACACGCGCTATTACAACACGCAATAGCAGATTTCAGGTGCACCTGTCATTGTAACGGCGCGTATGATAGACAAAAAAAAAAGACACGATTATGAAAAAGCTATCTACTCCTTAAGGGATTAATAGATTAAGAAACTGGATATTTTATTCGTATTTGCATAGTTTTTTATTATCTAAGTTTGCATTGTTTTTCAGTTGTGTCGGTTACAAGGCGTATGGAATAAGCAAAACAGGTATTGGATAAGAATTTTCTCTAGTAAATAGATAATTATATAATACAAATGGGTGTGTATCACATATCATGCTTATATGCGAGGTATTGCATCATTCTGCATTGATATATATAGAACATAACGTTTCCATTTAGAATATGCTTCCATGTCGTTTTCAAACAAAATTAAATCCAAAAATGTTTTGCTTTTCTCTCATAATAAAAGGTGGAGCAATAAAAGTGCCGCCCTAAACAAACAAAAACCTACACCTTTATTATAAAACTTTTATTGAAAAAAAAAATAAATTCAGGTAAATTGATTATGTAGCAAAGCTGACATCTATTTCATGAAGCCGCATTCATCCTAACCCACATACGGGTCTGGAACAAGAAGTGTGCTTTTTCCACAAGCGCTGGCATATTTCGGCGAATACCTGGCGTATACTCGCCAGAGATGGGGATCAGGATGGTTTTGGTGTTGTTAGTGGTCATGAAGACTAATAGGTGTGTCACACATAATGTTTTTATACCAGGAATTGAATGACTCTGCAACGATTGCTATGGAAAATTAAATTTCTATTTAGAATAAGTTTACATGTTGCTTTCAAAGAAAAACTGAAACGAAGATATTTTTTCACTCATAATAAAACGGATATTAATCTATAATATAAATCTCACTAGTCAGTTTGTGTGAATGTATGTATGTATGTATCTATGTATGTATGTTTGCCAAAAACTGTCAAGAGACGCGACGGGTCATGACGAGATCGGAATCGTGTTGAAGCTCGACATCTCGGTCGACTAATATTGAATAATTAGCTCCAAACATTAATTCCTTCACCCTCAACTGACCAGTTATCTTCAAAGAGAGGGTCGCCATTTTCGCAAGTCATCGTATCGGTTTGATAAATTTCAACGTTCCGAACTTCTTAGAGGTCCCGTTTATTTAATGTTTTTTTTCTACGCGTTAGGGTTTGAGTCTGCCTGCTTACAACCAATTTTTTAAAGACCGCTGCCTACTCTTGTTTTGACCCCCCTCTCTATTACGACTTTTTTACACCCCCTTTCTTTACCAAACCGCCTACACCCAACCGGGCACCCCTGCTACTATTGTTTTGATTCCCCTTCAGAGTTCTTTACTACACCACCTAAACACTCAAGCAACGACTGGTACCCTCGCTTCTGTAAAAGAAACGAAAAAGCAACACATAATTATAAGCGATAAATAACAATAAGTGACGTTTTTGTAGTGAGAGTGTGAGATATAATTTATAATTTAAATGGAGGAATAATTATTTAAAAGAAGCTATATTTTAAAACTGCATTTAAGCATCACATTCGTAGAGAAAATAAAATGGTTAAAATATGGGTTCAGCATTGCTCAATTATGTATTGTCTACACCGCAACTGTTCAATATGCCCGTACCACCATTTTTAAATCAATGGCGAAATGTCAACCCCCATAGGAGAAAATGATAAATAATTACGCGCTAAATAAAAAGCAGAGAAAATGATAAAATTGATATGCATATGTTGGTATTCCGAATATATACAGGTATTCTGAAACAATAGTGTAGTTCATATTTTGTTTTTCATATTTAATTCAATATTTGTTAATAATAATAGAGGACTTTAAGGTTGTATGAAAAATGCAAAATTTCACTTTAGTATTGATTTGCGTTTCATGACATGGAAACAGTAATCAGAAAGAAATGATTTTAGTGGGGAGGCAACACAATCGTTTCTCTATAGTTCACTCGTTATATATATATATATATATATATATATATATATATATATAAGTATATACTTAACATCTAAACACTGTAGTGTTTGGATATATGGTTAAGTGACAGTTTTAGTCATTTAGAACTGCTTTAAAACTTCATCGCTCACTCATATATATATATTTTTCAATTTTCGTTTAGTAAAACAAAAGTTATGATGAATTTTCTGGTGTTCAAAGTCGTAAAAATATGTAAGAAGGTGAGCAACCCTTTTTATGACTGATTTCCATAGCAAGCACACCGCTTAAGCGACTACGATTGCTACTAATTTGAAAAGAGAAGTTGTGAAACTAAGATAACAAAGATGGGCTTTTACAACAAATATCCTTTTGTAATTCATATTTTATTTTTGTACATAGTTACCACCATTTTCAATACACTCTTGCCTCTAATGCATCTCTGCATCTGACGTAAGTCCATAACTGGTGGTTTTATCGTCTTACATCGCCAATATCTGTAATGAAGAGATGAAATTTTAAGGCAGTATTGGCTCCTGACGCTGGTACATGTAATGCGTTGATGCCCTTTTATCTCTGGTTGTCATTGTGTTCAATGAAAAGCAGATTAAGTCTGTATCAGTTCAGTCTACATCAAGATAATACAATATACAATATACAATGTGCAATATGCAAAAATTTGGAACGGAAAAAGTAATAGAAAGCACTACTTTTGAAACGGCTCCTATATATATATATATATATATATATATATATATATATATATATATATATATATATATATGCGTATATTGCCAAAACATTTAAAAAGAATAAATGTTTAATTTCAACTGTATCCCTTGCGGTCCTCGGTGGCCGAATATTTCGGGTCCTTGCTAATGAAGTCAGACATGAATTCTGTTGCCAGGGTTCGAATCTCTCGACTGGCGTTAATCCTGACACCCGGCACTGATGATTCCTGAAAGAATTAAACACCAGCTGCTGTAGGTATTTATTATTATAATAAATAATTATATATATATATATATATATATATATATATATATATATATATATATATATATATATATATATATATATATACACGTGTAAAGCATTATTTATCTTATACATGTTGCGATGAACAAAAGGGATAATTACAGTTTGCAATTCTGGCTGAAAAAATTCACTAAATCCAAGAATCGCTTTATAAAAAAAATCACACTCGATATTTAATCGAACACAAACCCAGTATTCTAAAGAAACTACATTCATAACACAAAGAGAAAATTAATCTTCAGATCCTCATGAACCTTACATCAATTTAACCTTAATACAATTAAGTTCTTCTCAAAAAACTCTTACATCTTGGCCTTATTCGTCATCTCCAACAGAAATTTAATACAACCGCCTCCCCAAAGTTGAAATAAAAATTCTATACCCAATCTCTCACAAATTACCAGATGAAAACAAAATTAAAGTACATCCGAACATTGGCGACCTCCTTAAAGCTGAATCTACAAAATACCGAAGCATTACTCCTAAAAATGCAATTACTTTCTAAAGTACTAAGGAAAGCAGCCATTGAACTAAAAAAATAACCCAGACATAACCATTAAACGCGTCAACAAATCTAGTATATTCGTCATGATGAGCACCGAACTATATATTAATTAATTAGAAGAAATTCTACTCCATACATCTAATTCAAAAGAATACGTTGAAATCCTACGGAACAACTTAAAATAAATATTAATAAATTAAGCACAGCTTTTAATGTACACATCGACGCCATTAAACTACACCAAATTATAGACCGGACAATATGTACGGAAATGTAAAAGTACATAAATATAACGGCCACCTCCGTCCTATTATTTCGTAAATATCTACATTCGTCGTGCACGCACTCGCAAAAACACTCTCTAAACTTGTGTTCACAACTTTAAAATGCTCAATTAATTAGTTCAGAATTATATGCTGTCCATAATTTTATGTAAATATATGAAAATCTATCTTCCTTCGTCTTTGGCTATATCTGCTGCTCATACTCCCCCCCCTCTCTCTCTCTCTCTCTCTCTCTCTCGCTCTCACCCAATATATACATATACATATATATATTTATATATCTATATCTATATATATATATTGCAACGTCTTGTCAGACGAGTGCCACTCCCTCAGACATTTAAAATCCATGAGCCCAAATACCTGAGGGAGTATCTACGCAAAGATGATGTTACAGAGTCTTAGCTTTGTACGACAGCTAAGTCTCTCTCTCTCTCTCGGTTCAAAATGTTGAGATCCAGCAACAAGCAAGAGCAAGATAGCCAGCAACAAATTAAACTGCAGACCAGCTTAATGCGGGTACTGGTCTTCCACTTTATGTTTTTTTTTAAATCAGAGATATGCTTCTCCTAGAAAGGTTGCCTTCACTACGGCTTACGGGAGCCCTCTCCACCCAAATACACATATACACACACAAATATACACGGTGCTAGTTGGCCGTTGACCCAGAAAAAGAGATGATTCGCCCTTTATATACATATATATATATATATACATATATAGAGAGATAGATAGATAGATAGATAGATAGATAGATGGATGGATAGATATGAAAATAGTGGGCAACCTATCAAAATAACATGATAAATCGGCTTTCAAAATTATACCACTGATATTTATTCGGCCGTATTTGGCCGTACCTAATATATACTGGGGTATGGGCCGATATATAATTGGTAGCCATTTATATTTCAATATTTCTAATGGGTATTGTTTGTATAAGCCTGTGTGTTACCCGGATCTCTCTTTGTGTGTTTGTGTGCGCGTGTGCTTTATACTCGAAACCCTGAATGCCATATGATATAGAAAAAAAGGGATGCTGGGTGATTTTCCCTGGTACGACTTGTGTTTGTGTGTGCGGTCATTGAAAACACCACGCGTTTTCGAAGAATAGAAATCATTTAAATAGACATTAACATACGGGTTTAGAGGACGAATGAAAGCTTACAAATATAACTTTTTAGAAGTATAATTGAATATGTCTAGTCAGATACAAAATGGCAGAAGGAAAGGTTAGTTTATGGAAAGAGACGTAGAAGAATAAAGAAAATAAATAAAAATACAGCATTATTTAAGATGAATAACTATTATTAATCACTCAACCAGTTTTACATGCACTATTTCAGAGACCAAAAATGACAGAATGTAAGAACGCAGTACAACAGAAAAAGGGAAGGGAGGGAAGAGCAAAAAAGAAAACGACGACGAAAAAGAAGTGTTAGAAAAAAGGGGAAAAGAAAAAGACGTAAAAGAAGAAAAATAATAATCCGAAAAAGAAAATGATAAAATCTATCTATCTTTATATCTATAAAAGTGAACGTGCCCGTATGTCTGTGTATCTGTATGTATGTCTGCCTGTCGGTGTGTCTGTGTACATTTCCCTACGCAATAACTCTGTCAATTTTAAGTCAACAGACTCGAAATTTGTTATACAGGTTACTGAGATTTGGGGAAATCTGTGGTCGGTTTTCGGACAGAAATTTGGCTGTTAAGGGGGTCAAATTTCAATTATTTGATCTTTGAAAACTCTACCAAACTCCTTCGACAATTTTGGGTCTAAACACTTGAAATGTTAGATATATGTTTCTTGATTTAACTTAATAACTTGTGTCGAGCCTCAAACAATAAATGTTAAGGGGTCACAATAGGGGCCAAAATTTAAAAAAAGTTAACCGGTTTTTGTTATTTTTTTTTTTGTATATTTTGCTCAGCATACACCTCCAAACACCCGGGCAACCACGAGCATCCATACTAGTACTAAAATAAAAACTAAACGCAATACAAGGAAAGCAAAAATAGAAAAAAAAAAGATGTGACAGATAAATAATAAAAAAGACAGAAAAAAGTAGAATAAATAATAAACACATCAAATCAACAAGAGAATATACAGTAAAATGAAAAGAAGAATGGCATACTAAAAGAAGCCATAACAACTAGCGGGACTTGGGGAAATTCTACACGGGACTCATTCATATGAAATATATTGATGTTGGTATTCTGTAGATGTTCAGCGTAAATAAAGCCACTCTGATATTATTGTGGCTTTTTTTGTTAAAAGCCAATAGTATTTATCTAAGCTAGCAGGGAGCCTGGTCGTAAAGTAAGCTTAAATATTATATTTTAATTCTTGCAGATTTCATATTGAGTATTATAGAGTTAATGTTCTATCGATTTTTATATATTATCAAATTACGATTAAAAAAAAATGTTCATATTACTTCGCTGCATCAGCTTGCATCGAAACTAAAATTAAAACGTATGATATATATATATATATA
Source organism: Euprymna scolopes (assembly GCF_053919585.1). Lineage (NCBI taxonomy): Eukaryota > Metazoa > Mollusca > Cephalopoda > Sepiida > Sepiolidae > Euprymna > Euprymna scolopes. The sequence goes on along the minus strand of NC_136515.1, from coordinate 45,806,338 downwards.
CATATATATATACATATATATATGCATATGTATATGTATATATATACATATATATGTATATGTATATGGATATGGATATGTATATATGTATATGTATGTATATATGTATGTATATGTGTATATGTATATATATATATGTATATAGATATATATGTATATATATATGTATATATATATATGTATATATGTATAGATGTAGATATATGTATATATATGTAAATATGTATATATGCATATATATGCATATATATGTATATATATATGTATATGTGTATATGTATATATACGTATAAATATGCATATATATATATATCTATATATGTATATATATGTATATATATAAATATATATATTTGTGTCTATATATGCATATATATGTACAAATACGTATATATATGTATATATATATGTATATATATATATATATATATATATATATATATATATATATATATATATATATATAAGCTTGAGTTCCTTCATCTATTATCGAAACTGGAACCAAAACTGATGAAGAAGTTTTTATAAAATTATTTATAATAAAATATATTACTGGAGAGCCATAATCGATAATCTAAACCGATACCAAAACTTATGACAAAATCCTGGTAAAATTATTTATAAAAAATAAATAGTGTTAGTGCCATCAATTATAATCGGGATCGAAACCAGGACTTCTGAAGAATTCTTTGCAAAATCATTTATTGCAAGAAATGGATGTCCATAATAATTAAACGACAGTAACTCGAATGTAAGCGTGGCACACAAAATAAGTAACACACGCGTCATCTTATATTTATAAAGATAATAGATAACAGGGAGAAGTAAACAAAGAAAATGAAAGAAAATACAAAATTCAAGAAGAGAGAAAAGAAGAGGAGCTTCAAGACAGTGGTAAAAAAGAATGCATAAAGAAGAAAAATGATAATGTATGAAGTAAACGTATGCACTAAAAGAATAAGAAGACATAATTAGTAATTCAGAGGAAAAAAACAGAAGGTAAAAGGAAAAAAATCAAAAGAAAAGAAGAACTAGAACGAATTACTAAAAAAAAAAAAAAACATACAATAGAAAATAGAGAAGCAGAAGTAAAAAGAAATGAGAAGCGTTACTCAAAGAAAAGACAAACAAACAAAACCAGCTATGGAAATTTAAGATTAAAACAAGAAAAGAAAAAAGAGGAGAGACTTACAAAAACGCAATATGAGACGAAAATGAAGAAACACTGCAAAGAGAAAAAAAAGCTGAAGACTTAATAGAAGAAGAAAAAAATCAGAAATAAAAGCTGCAGGAAGAAGCAGAATAAATGTAAAACAAGGTCGATATATTACTCTCTCGTGCTCTCGTGTAATGAATGAATGCGTGAATGTAGGATTGACATGGAATTCTTAAAGAGAAACTAAAATGACTGAAAAATGGGCTGAAATGACTTAAATAAATAAAAAGTAAATGACTTAGAATGACTTTAATGAACTTAAGGATGAATGGAATGACATTAAAAATGACTTGAATGCTTAAAATTAACTGGACTCCTTCAAAAGCAACGTGAAGTATCTGGAGAATTACTTGAATTGCTTTTAGACTGACTGGTTGTAAAGTGGGTGATCATTTTACATTAAATTAATACAGAAAAGTGATCCCCACTTTATATCACTACAAGTACAGCAGGTAGTAAGACACATACTACATTTTGATCTGGGCCAAAAGGCCAAGAAAAGCTTAAAAATCTAAGAACAGCATCTACTAACAACAGACATTTGATCTTAATCAAAAAGGCCAAGCACAAAAGTGTTACGGACAGACTGACTGAGAGACCGACCGACCGACGGAGTGACTTATAGAGTCGCTTGCACGCGACTAAAAATAATTGACATATGAAAGGAAATATAAAGCAGTTATAAATAATTGAAATATGAGATTAAAGCAAAAAAAATTAGAAATGAATCAAAGATGACAAAATCCAAATGTAAACAAAACGCAGGAATATTTCTCTTCTACGTTATACAATTAAGTTAACTATGAATATAAAATCTTTGAGTGGAACGTGGAAAAGGGGGGGGGGGATTTAATTTGAAGATAGATAAATCAGTAGAAAAAATGGTGGTTTAGAGAAAGATGAAGAAGTGTGCTGGGAAGACAATGTGAGTATAAAACTATACTGACGGAAAATGAGGGATGCTGTGAAACGATGAGAAATATAAATGAAGAAGAGAAATAATTAAGAGCAGGGTAGACACGAGGATGACAGTGAAAAGAACAACATAATAATGAGGAGGACGAACAGAAAAAGAAAAAGAAGGAAAAAAACAAGAAATACAGAGAAGAAATGTGAGTAGATTGATTGAAATGAAAGAAGGAAACAAAAATGAAAAAGGAAACAGTAAAACATCTGGGAAAGAGAAGAAAAAATTTAAAAAAACGGAAAAGAAAGCATGAAAATGGAGATAATTAAAAATAACCAAATAGAATGAAAGTAGACTGGTTCGTTTTGTTTAATTATATCCGCTTTGTACATCTTACATCCTTATTTGGTTGGAAGCTAAGCATAACACATTATTATTTGCTAGTTTTAGAAGTAGTTTAGATTAAATTGATTCATACTCTGTCTGTTGCGATTTCCACAAAAAAATGTAAGTTACTTATTATGAAAAGATGAAAAAAGGTTGAAATTTAACAGAAACAATAGGAAGGTGATAGTAAGAAAATATATTTAAAAAATAAAAGTTAAAAAAGGAGGTTAACAGAGGAAAACGACAACGCAGAACGAAGAAACATCGAATCGCAAAATTTCTAGGAGACGTAATTACGTTGGAGAAAGAAGAGGGTCAGAAGAAGAATTAGAAATCTGATGAAAAGACGGAGATAAAACAATGAATGTGAAGAGATGGAGAGGAAAAGTGGGTAAAAAATCACAATAATAAAAATGGCAACAAATGAGAAAGGACGATGAGGAAATGATAAAAGGAGAATAATAGTAGAAGAAAACAATAAAATACGAAATTGACAAAAAAAATGAAGTCACAATAAAAAATATTAAAAAATGAATAAATACACAAAAAAGAAACAATTTGATAAAAATGAAAAACATAAAAGTAGAAGGGAAGAGAGTTATCAGAGAGGAAAAAAAGATAAAATAATCCTAGAATCAATGGAAAAGGCTTATAGTGGGAATGAAAAAAATAGATGAGACAAGGCAAATACGAATATCACCCAACAAAGGGAGAGAATAAAGACAAAAAAAAACGAAAGAAATGTACATAGATCTAATAAACTGCTTTAGAAAAACACAAATAATAAAGAGAGAGAACCAAGGAAAGATAAAGAATAGAAAAGAATTGGTATTGAAAGACAAAAGGCAGTAAAATAAAATAAAACAACGTAATTTACTGGATGTCTAATCGTTTGTAAACATTTTTGCGATTTGAGAGATGTTATAACTTGGTTGGAAGTGTGAGAGCTGCCTATTAAAAAAAAACGGAAGTAGGGGAATTTGTGGGAAGAAATCGTGGGTAGAATACGTAAAAGAAACATAATTAAAAAGATGAATGAAAAGAAGGAAATACAAATAAGCACGTGATAAAAGATGGCATAACGTTGTGAAGCCTGAGTGACTTATGAATATATACTGAATAAAATAACACTAGTCTTATCAGTAGCAATCACCAACATCAAAAATAAAAAGAAAGATGCAAAGGAGAAGAAATTCTCTGTTTATTTTCCATTTTGAGGAATTATTATACACTCATCGATTTAAAGTGAACAATCTTAGAAAAGCCATTCACTTCTTTGTAATACTTGGTCTGTGGATGTATTTTGAAAATAATAGAATGTGAATTCACGCAATTGTGAATTTTGAAGCAGTATACTGTACTGTACGGTAAATGTAAACTAAAGAATAAAGGTATATGTCTGGATTTCAACATAATTGCCCTTTCAATTGGCATTGCAATGGACGCTAAATATTTTCCCACGCAATGACTATTATGATAAAGATAATCACAAAATGAAATAAGTACATTCATTATTATTACAATTTAGAAAAGGGTGAAAAAGCGTAGAAAATCAAGTCAGTGTGCTTAAAATCAGAAAATTGAAAATATAAATAAAAACGAGAAATGTTTCGTCGTTTGGTTACAAAACAATCATTGAATTATAATACCAATAAAACATAATAATGTAATGTCATAATCGAAAGGGAATGGCGCAGAGAGAAAGCGAAGATTCAACCAGAAATCACGCTAGAAAGTCAGTCACGCGCCATTTTACTTCTTGTTTTAGCCTCCTCGGTATCTTTCTTGTGAGCAATGTTAGTTTAAATCGTGGAGCCGTCGGTGATCTGCTTGCATAAATGACTACATAATCTGCAATACTCTTTAAACTCTTAGCTTTGCGAGACTTGCTGAATCCGATCAATCGACTGGATACATCATGCCCTAGTATCTATAAGTCGATCCACAACAACATTTTTCGATCCGACATTTTCCAAAAACCTTATTTTTTTTCATTTTCATTAAGGCAGTTACTAAGAGAATATCTTCTTGTGAGCCAAAGTGATTACTATTTCCAAAGAATGATGGTTTCTAGAAACTACGGTGCCTTCAATAATGTTCACAACATTAAAAAATATTTTCTATGTGAGACGTTTTCTCAGTGTAATATTTCCACTCTCACTTTGAAGTTCTGCCTTACGAGTAATGATTTATGAGTAAATAAGTTTCAAGTGTAATCTAATATATAAAAATTTATATGCCTGTCCGTCTATTTGTCTCAATAATTTCAAACTCTATCTTTTCTGAAACTAAAAGTCGAAGAGCGGTGCTAGAGGCCTCAAATAATTATTTGTTGATAGCTCGGTTTTTATCCGTCTTTCCCGGTTTAAAATAGTCAAAATGGGTCAAAATTAGAAAATTATACATTTTGTACACTCATTGTAGTTTAATCTGAATTTTTGTTTATTTTTTATCATTTATATGCGTGTCGCCTTGGTACAGTGGCAACATCGCTAGCTTTGAAAGCATCAGCTTTGCTTTAGGTTTCAATTCTAGCTGATGGTACCCAAAATACGTTAATTTTACTTTTGAAACCACAACACTCTACTAATACTAGTATGCTTCCTAGCATTACCCGTTCGTAAAATACGCTTAAATATGGCAACTAAATTAATGGAAGTTCCGGATTTATTATTATTAGTCGCGTGCAGGCGACTCTATAAGTCACCCAGTCGGTCCGTCAGTCGGTCTGTCGGTCTGTTCGTAACACTTTTATGCTTGTCCTTTTTGGTTAAGATCAAAGGTATGTTGTTAATAGATCATGTTCTTAGCTTTTAAAGATTTTCTTGGCCTTTTGGCCAAGATCAAAGTTCCGGCAGATACTGCAAGCCAAGACCATATGTGGGGGCAACCCCACATATAAGACCTTGGTCAATGTATGGGCAACCTTCATACCAACTGTCACTATCCAGCTCCCCTACTCCCCTGGGAATTGGTTTCCATTTCCCCTTCACTCCTCACATTAAAAATCGGTCTTGTGCCTAATTTCCTCGGCGGAGGAGCAAATGAATACCAACCCCACATATAAGAGCTTGGACAATGTAAGGCAACCCTTCATACCAATTGTCACTGTCAAGCTCCCCTACTCCCCGGGGAGTTGGTCCCCATTTCCCCTTCACTCCTCACATTAAAAGTCGGCGTTGTGCCTAATTTGCTCGGTGGGGGGGATAAATAAATACCCTTTTCTTGGACTTTTGGCCAAGATCAAAGTGTAGTATGTGTTCCGGCAGATACTGCAATCAAAGATCATATGTGGGGGCAACCCCACATATAAGACCTTGGTCAATGTAGGGGCAACCCTTCATACCAATTGTCACTATCCAGCTTCCCTATTCCCCGGGGAGTTGGTCCCCATTTCACCTTCACTCCTCACATTAAAAATCGGCCTTGTGCCTAATTTGCTCGGCGGGGGAGCAAATAAATACCAACCCTTCATGCCAATTGTCACTATCAAATTCCCCTACTCCCCGGGAGTTGACCCCTTTTTCCCCTTCACTTCTTACATTAAAAATCGGCCTTGTTCCTTATTTGCTCGGTAGGGAACAAATAAATACCCTTTTCTTGGCTTTTTGGTCAAGATCAAAGTGTAGTATCCGTTCTTACTACATGCTGCACTTATTGTGATATAAAGTGGCGGATAAATTTTGCTGTATCAGTTTAATATAAAATGATCACCCACTTTACATCCAGTCAGTCTCACAGCATTCAAATTATTCTCCAGATCATTCAAGGTGTGTTTGAAGGATTCCAGTTAATTTTAAGCATTCAAGTCATTTTTAATGTCATTCTATTCATCCTTAAGTTCATTAAAGTAATTCTAAGACATTTACTTTTTATTTATTTAAGTCATTTCAGTGCATTTTTCGGTCATTTTAGTTTATCTTTAAGATTTTCATGGCAATCCCACATTCACGCACCCATTCATTACACGAGAGCACGCGACTAATGGCTATCGGTCTTGTATTATATTATATTGCACTCACTATATAATAATGACTAAAAAAGTAAAAAAAAAGATACTCGTACGTCAACACACAGAATTGAAATCAAAATTTTTGCTTAAGATTTCCTTTTCCTTTTATTCTAATTCCTGTATATGAAGACCTGTTTGCTGCAAGGCGTACAATTAAAACATGAACCAAAAGCTATTAGGTTACGCATGACTATTAGTAATGCGGTCGTTCGACTTCCACCTGCATATGGCATTTCTTTAATTCTCACTTTTGCACTGATATTTCCCTAGCTAAAACCAAAATATAAAGTTTCGAATGAGCTCCATTACTCTATATATTAAGTTTCATGCTTGTAAATCAAACGCTGACAGAGGTGTTTGTTAGGCAAATTTTTTAAACAAATATATATATACGCATACATAAATATATATAGAAAAAGGTTTTGGTTTACTATAAACTTTTTACGCAAACATTCCTCAAGTATAAATCATGAAAGACATCTGCATTACTCAGACAATTAAATGTAATAGTTAACTAAAGATAATCATCCCATAATAAAACCAAAAAAGCTAATAGGGAATTAATTAAGATGAATGTTTTGAAAAATATGCAAATTAGCTAGATCATTTGCAGATGAATGGAATTTCATGGCCCAAATATGTTGTATTTCCTTTTTAAATGAATAGAAAAATAGGGTTTTAATTATAAATATCAATATACGAAAAATAAAATATAATAACAACTACAACAATAAAAAAACAAATGTATAGGAGTATGCATGTAAAAAATCATATTTTAGCGTATTTAACGACCGGGTAAAGTTAGGCAATTTCATCCCGCTAGTCTATTACGAAGGGCGTGCAATAAGTAATAGCCCTGGCCCTTTTCCAGTTGTCTGATCTAGCTAAATTTTTGCATGTGCAATGATTTATATCTCAGCGGGTTATGTAGCAAATTACAGCTCTGAACTAATTGTGGTTTCTATTTAACAGGTGTTTGAACTGAGTCAGTTGTGAAATGGAGCCTGTGGAATGTCGAGCAGTGATCCGGTTTTTGTATTTGAAAGGACGCACACCACAGGAGACTTTTGATGAAATGAAAGAAACTTATGCTGATAATGTCCCATCATATGATCTTGTAAAACGCTGGCATCGTGAATTCAAACATGGCCGGAAGTCTGTGGAAACCGTTTCCAGACCTGGTCGCCCCCTTATGCCATTAATGAGGCATCTGCCCCTTAAGTTGAGGCTGCCATTTTGGAAGATCGGTGCATTACTATTCGCCAGATAGCCCAAGATGTCAAGATTAAAACAGAGTATATGCAATCTATCATTCATGACCATTTGTATATGCATAAGGTGTCTGCCAAATGGATTCTCAGGTTGCTCACACCATTCCAGAAGCGAGAACGCGTCGAGTGCTCAAAGATGAATTTAGAGAGGTTCCAAGAAGATGAGTCGAAGTTTTCAAAAGGCTCATTACACAGGATTAAACCTGAGTCCATCACTATGGTCCAGTCAATTCACTGGAAGCACTTCGACTCACCACCTCCAAAGAAGGCAAGGGTGCAGCCCTCCGTTGGCAAGGTCATGCTCACAGTCTTCTTTACATTTCCCTACCAAATATCTCTGTCAATTTTCGGTCTAGAGACTCAACATTTAACATAAGGGGTATTGAGATTCGGGAAAATCTTTTAAATCGTTGTTCGGCCAGAAATTTATCTGTCTCCCCGTCAAAGTTAAGCGAATTGACCTTTCACACTCCCTCAACTCCTCAGCCAATTTTGAGTCTAAATACTTGAAATTTTAAATGTAGGTTATTTGGATGTGGATTGGACCCCCCAAAATAAATATCATGGTGTAAAATCTGAGGTCAAAGTTAAAAGAAATTGATCTTTGTGCTACCTACCAAATTCCTCAGCCAATTTCTGATCTAAACATTAACAAATTTACATGAAGAGTATTCAGAGAAACGACAAACTATTTAATCAGACTGGGTCGAAACTTTGAATTGCCAATGAGTCAAATCAAAGGATTTGACATTTGCGGTTTTTAACAAACTACTCAGCCAATTTTAGGTCTAAACATGTGAAATTTATATATGACGGGAATTCAGACATATAGCAATATTTTCATCAGTTAGGGGAAGAAAATGTGGCTGCTAAAATGTTAAAGTTGAAAGAGTTGACCTCCGCAGATTCTTCCAATTTCTCCGCCAATTTGGGGTCTACACACTTCAAATTTTAGATGTACATAACTAGGGCATGGTTAAAACTTTGTCTTTTGATTTGAGATCAAAATAGTAAATTTTAGGGGTGGAAAATTGGGGCCAAATAAAAAAAAATGATCCCTGCGATCTTTACGAAATTACTCAGACAAATATTGGTTCACACATATTAAATCTTACATAAAGTGTGTTTACACTAAACAGTACATAGGACCCGAGCAACACCGGGCTGAACAGCTAATATATGTATATATATATATATATATATATATATATATATATATATATATGATAGAGAGAGGGGGTATACATACATACATACATACATACATACGTACATACATAAATACATGCATACATAAAGATATAGATGAAATATCACACCGTCCTGCGTATCCGGTAGTAAACATTCCTTTAAAAAAATCAAGCAAAAAATAGAAAGAAAATAAAAGGCACGTGCATGCGAGTATTAACTATTTTCAAAACTGTTCATCTCTTGTAAGTAAACAAAAAATATTGTAGCTGAGATTGAAAAAAAAAAACAATGAGTCAAATACAATAACCAATGGGCAAGCACCACGCAGTCATCAAAATGTCTTTTCATTCTACTTATTCTTAACGATTCGCGGATGCGCTGTCGTGAAACTGTTGCCACGCATATAAAAATCTGACGACGTCTAAGTCCCAAAAGGTTGAGAAGTGTCCTCCCCCACAAACAAATTCTAATTTAAAGTAAAGTACGCATACATAATGTATTTTAATCAATGCCGAATTCTTATTTATAGTAAACGGAAATTCCGTAACAAACAGATGTAAACTAAAATTCCTTAAAAAAAAACAAGTAAAACAAACAAAAACAAAAATAATCTAAGACATATGAATGCGAGTGTTTTGCTTTTTTTCTAAAAATTTCACTTCTTGTGAGTAAAAAAAAGAAATACTCGAACGGAGATCGAAACCAAAACCTAACGAGAGTGAGTCAATCACGATTAGCATTACGCTAGTTTGACACGCTCGTTTAGAATTCTTTTCAAACCTCATCATTCTTAAAATAAATAATCTGTCGTGCAAACGATTCACGCATGCGCATTCGTAAAACAGTTGGCGAACAGATAAAAAAATCCGATCGCTGTCTACGTACCAATTCTTTCAATTTTACTCCTTAGCAGCCCCTATTTCGTATGAAACTGATTAAAAAGTTTTTCACAGTCATTAACAGGCAATATACCAAATTTCCAGTCTTCAGACCAAAAATTCCTTGAGCATATAGGTTAAAAATGTCCTGATCTCATTTTTAATTTTAGAGATCTATAGGAAGATATAGACTAAAAGATGTGCCCGGGGTTCCCTGATATTACACATAACGTTAAATGTTTTAAAAAAAAAATGAAGTAAAGAAACGGAAAGAATCACAGTTATGTACATGCGAATATTATTTTTTTTTTTTTATTAGCAGTTCAATTCATTTTAGTAAAAACATATATACTCGAGCTGACATCGATACAAAAAGACAACTGGTGAAATGCGATAAGTATTAGGCCAGTATAACATGATCATTTGGAAGTGTTTTAACACTTTTTTTTCATATTAAACACTAGCCCATATGCGTGCTGAGCAACAAAAAAGTGGTAGTAGGCAGGCAGGCTCGAATCCGTGGGTCGAAGCCGAAAGAAAATCTGAGGTCTTACCGTTACTCCATGACGCGACCAGAAGTGAGGAACATTAAAATTCGGCAAAGTTAAACGAACTGATACGATGACTTGCAAAAATGGCGACGAAAAAAAAAACGACCCCTCTTTGTAGAAAACTACCCAGTTGAGTGTGAAGGAGGGTGAAGTGATAATTGTTTGGGGCCAATTTTTCGATATTTGTCGTCCGAGACGTCGAACTTTAAAATGATAACGATCTCGTGAAAATCCGTCGCATGTATCGAAAGTTTAAGGCAGATATACATGCATGCATACATGATGATTGCAACGTCTCTTGTCAGGCGAGTGCCACTCCCTCAAACATTTACAATTCATGAGCTCAAATGCCTGAGAGAGTATACACACAAAGATGATGTTACAGAGTCTTAGCTTTGTACGACAGATAAGTATCTCTCTCGGTTTAAAATGTTGAGATCCAGCAACAAGCAAGAGCAAGATAGCCAGCAACAAATTAAACTGCAGACCAGCTTAATGCGGGTACTGGTCTTCCGCTTTATGGTTTTTTTTTTAATCAGAGATTTACTTCTCCTAGAAATGTTGCCTTCACCACGGCTTATGGGAGCCCTCTCCACCCCAATACACATATGCACACACACAAATATACACGGTGCTAGTTGGCCGTTGACCCAGAAAAGGAGTTCATTCGCCTTTGGAAGGTCTTGTTTTTAATCCTTCAGGGAGACTAGCCGCTCTCCTCACCAAACAAGTCTGGTGGGGGAACCAGTTTAGTCGCCGGTGACCCGACCATGAGGAAGGTAGTACTGAGTTACATGGTACCAGTAGCAGATGACATGACCTGACATAATGCATACATACATACATAAATATATTTAAGCTTATATTATAGATGATATGAAGGATTTGCGCATATGCATTCGCGAAACAGTTAATAAACTTATAAAAATCTAATGACTCTCAGGTACCCATTTACAAAAAAAAAAGTGCCTCCCTAGTACCCGTTTGTCTGGGTGGAAAAATTAAAAAGTGTTCCACATGTGTAGATCAAAAATTCTTTGAGTATATAGGTTGAGAATGTCCTCACAAACACACATATTCTCCCCTATATAGATAGATGGGGTAACGATGGGTACAAACTATATTATGCATGATTGGTTCTTAGTGTTTTTCCTCATTCACACTTGAGGAACTAGTTTCGGGAAATTATGGCGTAATAGGCTTTTGTACAAATCGACTACATCTGCGAAGATGTTTATTTGATCTCCATGTGTACATTAAATAATCTCGTCTGTTTTGTAACTTCACTTAACGTCTGTGCAGATATGCATACCTATGTGATGCGGTACCAAAGTGATGACAGTTTTGACACCGCTGAGGCCTCGCC